>NW_025412396.1:0-3251 GCF_002201575.2 Neomonachus schauinslandi | reverse complement strand
GAATAAAAGTGGTGAGGGTGGACATTGCTGTCTTGTTCCTGACCACAGAAGAAAAATCTCAGTTTTTCCTCATTGAGTATGGTGTTTGTTGTGGGGTTTCATAAATAGCTTTTATGATGTCTCTATATATGGTACCTCTAAAGTTACTTTGTGGAAGGTTTTTATCATGAATGGATATTGTGCCTTGTCAAATGCTTTTTCTCTGTTTTTGAAATAATCATGTGATTTCTAAACTTTCTCTTACTGATGTTATGTATCATGTTAATTGACGGGTAAATACCGAACCATACTGGCATCCTTGGAATAAAATGATATTTTTAATGTATTGTTGGATTGTGTTTGCTAGTGTTTCATTAAGGATTTTTGCATCTATGTTTATCAGAGATATTAGCCTGTAGAGCACTTTTTTAGTGGTTTATTTATCTGGTTTTGGTATCAGGGTAATCCTGGCCTCATAGAATAAATTTGTAAGTTTTCCTTTTCTTCTATTTTTTGGAATTATTTGAAAGGATTAGATGTAACAGTTTTTTTTTTTTTTTTTAACTTTTTGTTAGAATTTACCTGTGAAGCCAACTGGTCTTATAATTTTGTTTCTTGGGAGTTTTTTATATTACTGATTCAGTGAACTTGTTGAAATCAATCTATTCAAATTTTCTATTTCTTCCTGCTTCAGTTTTGGCAGGTTATATGTTTCTAGGAATTTATCTTTTTTTTGTTTTGTTTTGTTTTGGCTAATTTGTCAGCATGTTGCTTTTCATAATATTTTCTTATAATTGTATTTCTGTGGTTTTGATTATTTCTCCTCTTTCATGTTTGATTTTTGTGTCCTTTCACTTTATTTTTGAAGAGGGTGGCTAGAACTTTGTCAATTTTTAAAAATATTAGAGAGAGTTTGTGTGAGAGTGGGGGGAGGGGCAAAGGGAGAGGCAGAGAGAGAATCTCCAGCAGACTTCTCACTGCGAGGGAAGCCCCACACGGGTCTGAGTCTCACAACCCTGAGATCATGACCTGAGCCAAAATCAACAGTCAGACACTAACCCTATTGAGCCACCTAAGTGCCCCTAGAACTATCAATTAAGTTGATCTTTTCAAAGAACCAACCCCTGGTTTTGTTGATCTGTTCTATTGTTTATTCATTTTCTGTATAATTCATTTATTTCTGCTCTAATCTTTACTGTTTCCTTCCTTCTGCTAGTTTTGGGTTTGTTTGAATTCTTTTTCTAGTTCCTTTAGGTGTAAAGCCCTCCAGGAAGCTGCCCACTTTTGAGGTGCAGATCTCACGACAGGACTGTCTTGAGTGGAGGTGTGTGGGAAGAGGAAGGGTCACCTTTCCCCTCCTGTTCCCTGAGACCTGAGACAACCGGCTCCTCCCTCGGCCCAGGTCTGTGGGACTCCGACTGTTCCTCCCTGGAGACCTGGAGTCTTCCCCTTCCTTTTGCATGATTTCCCTGTGCAGGGCACATGACCCTGAAAGCTGCCCAGCCCGTCACCCAGGTGAAATGGCTCTGTGTGCTGACAGATCACACCCTCCGCACGGAGCAGCAAACAGACCTCAGTACCTCGGGCGTCTGGTCCCTGGGCATTGTAGGGGTCAAGGTCATCTTCCCAGGGCCCCAGACGCGCCCACACAGCCACCCTGCTGAGCCCCTCTTCCATCCATCGCTGTGACCCCTGTGGACTCCTGCTTGGGCTACAGATTCGGTCCCTGCTCCTCGCAGCCCCCAGGCTGGGCCTCCGAGGGGCTGGGGCCTGCCCACTGCTGGGGGCTTCAATCAGCCCTGAGGCCCACAGCAGCGCTGCCTGTGGGCTCCTCCGGGAACACGCGTCCCTCCCAAGTCAGCTAATGGAAGGGGGGTAGCTCCTTCCTGAGCTGTGTGGACCTAGAAGGAGCTTTGGTGAATAAGCTTCCCATTTAACGTTGGAAGCTCTAGACTTTTTCATTCAAAATCAGTTAATTAACATATACTGTGTACATTAAGCAATTTTTACTACCAGTTGTTTTAAAAATATGTTTACCTAAAATAAGGAGCCTCCCGAGCCAAGAGACCTCTTAAACTATTCTGAGCGATGACCCCGGTGACGGCCACTAAGGTCATCCTCCCTGTCATAGAGTCTTAGTCATGCAACGTCTCCGCAGGTGTAGTGTTTGCCATCTGGCCTTACAGTCTTTCCCTGCATTTCTCGTCCTAAGTTCGGTCCTCCCTCTTCAAGGGGTCATGGGAACAATACTGCCCGAGGTCTTGCATGATGACTTGAATGCCAAGACTTTTATTCCGTATAAATCAGGTTTTCCAGCTGTAAAATCCGTGGCTCACAGTTTCTTCCCTTCAGTGTCTTTCCGTACATTCCTCCATTTTCTTCTGACACAAAATATGGCACTCAGAAATGTGGATGACATTCTAATTTCCTGTCCTTTATAGGTCATTTGCTCCATTTTTTCTAGATGCCCAAGGATTCCCTTTTTCTTTAAATTTTCATTAAATTTTACATTTTAATTTTAACTGGATTTTTCTCTCAATGATTTTAGTAGACGATGCCCTGCCGTCTGTCATTCTGACTCAGTGCACAGGGTGCTCTGTGAATACACAGGTTGAAAGCATTACTTTGTTTCCAGGAACATTTCTGACCGATGACTTTTAACACTTTTGTGTCTTTGCTTTGGTTTTCTCGCAGGCACTCCAGTTATTCATTTTCTCCCCTTATGCTCACATTTTGAGGTTCTCTCTCAGATCGTGTCATCTCTTGCTTAGTTTCTTTCTGGCGTTTTCCTCCTCTCGGCTTCCATTCTCACACAGCGCTGTCTGCGGGCTGGCTTTCACTACTTCACATTTCATTTACGAGGTGACCTTTCAATATGCTCTTCTTCTTCCCTGAGGCCTGTCCTTCCATGCCTGAGCTTCTCTAATTCTAATTTATGGTGTCATTCCATATCCTGTATCGTTTTCTTAATGCTTTTTACTTTGTTTTTGAGCAAAGCCCATCAAAGTAGATGAAGTGTGTCAGGAAACAGTGCTTTCCTTCTGGGCAGTGGCCCTATTCTGCACTCCGTCCCCTTTTCCCCTACAGCCCCACTGTCTGGGATACAACAGCAGGGCTCTCCTGTCAGGAAACTGGTTTTCTTGGTTTTGTGGGAAGCCCTATGACTCAGAGAGACCGTCTAGCCTCACAGAGCTCTCTCTCCTATTGTTGCTGTGAAGTGCTCAAAACCAGGGCAGCTTGCTTCTGGAGTTGTTCCAGCTGTGTCCCCCACC
>NW_025412395.1:0-3251 GCF_002201575.2 Neomonachus schauinslandi | reverse complement strand
CCTCAATATTTCTGGAACCATTCTGTCAGTGCAGGTGTACTTCATCTTTATTTTGCCTTACTGCCTTCTAATTCATCTCCCATCTTTTATTACAGTGCCCCTCAAATTCATCCCTCTCCACAGCATTTAGAGTGATCTGTCTCAAATGTAAATATGACTCTGAACCACTGTTGAAAATATATTTGTGTCCAGGTATCTTAAAATTACATATAAAGCTTTCATAATCTTGACT
The DNA here is from genome assembly GCF_002201575.2 of Neomonachus schauinslandi. NCBI lineage: Eukaryota > Metazoa > Chordata > Mammalia > Carnivora > Phocidae > Neomonachus > Neomonachus schauinslandi. Next base: position 3,019 of record NW_025412395.1, on the reverse strand, counting down.
TCTTCTTAGATCCCTGTATTTTAGACAAATATTTACCCTGTTGTGTGCTTCTCTCCCTTTTAGACAAATATTTACCCTGTTGTGTGCTTCTCTCCCTTGTCTTACTACAGCCTTGCATTCTCTCCCCATTTTCCTCCCTCTGACCCCTTTGAATCTGGCTGACCTTACTGTGTTCAGTTTCAGTTCAGGCATTATCTCCAGAAAAACCATTCCTGACACCTTTTATCTACATGCTTCTTTAAACCTGGGTGCCTAGCACTTACGGGAAACTCTGTAAATAATTACTGAGTAAAATAAAGAGTGTAGGCACAGAAATGATTTAAGGGATTGCCCCATACAGGGGCACCTGGTTGGCTCAGTCGGTTGAGTGTCCAACTCTTGAATTCGGCTCCGGTCATGACCTCAGAGTTGTGAGATCGAGCCCCGTGTGGGGCTCAGTGCTGGGCTTGGAGCCCAGTCAAGATTCCCTCTCTTTCTATCTGCTCCTCCCCCTCTCCAAAAAAAGAGAGAGAGTGAGAGAGATTGTCCCATACAGTCCAGGAGCAAAATAAGAGATATATAAAGAAGTAATTTACAGTTCAGGTGGTGAAGATACACTAGAAAAATCGGTAAAGTACGAAGGTAGCCCTGAAGAAAGAGACACCTATTCATCTGGGGAAGAAGAGCCATAATCAAGGATGACTTTACATAGCAGTCTGTGTCCTAAAAGATGTGAAGAAATTTATCAAGTAGTAGAGGAAAACATTTCAGGAATGTTCACACTCATCAGAGACATACACCCATAGGAAGGTTGTACACTAATAAAGGCATAAACAATACTAATAATTTTGGAAACCATGAATAATGTTGTAGTTGAAGCTTTGGGTGTTAAGAGGTGCTGTTACAAGATAAAGAATAGTCTGTTGTGATTTTATATGTTTCTGCTGCATTATAAAATTTTGTTTCTGATTGTTTTGTTCATTGATGTTAGGTGGATGAACCTGTGAATGAATCTTTGAGATGTTTGTATGTCTTTAACCTGGTGACATTTAGTATTTCCCAAATGGTTTGTTGAAGTTTTCTATAATTAAAAGTATTTCTTAAAGTAAATATTCAGCTAAAGATTAAGTTTAATTTAAACTCTCAATAGATAAAATGTTATTTTCTATTTTTAAGAAGGTTATAGCTTTTATCTAACCATTCTAAGTAGTCCATTTTAACTAAATATATAGATTGGCCAGCAGAACTAGACTTAGAAAGGACATCAGAGGAAGAGCAAAAAAGACTTGATGAAAGTGAAAATAACCACCTAAAGGTATGTAAAAAGTTAAATTTAAATTTCCGATTTTATATTGTTTTTCCTGCTTTAATAATGTAACATAGTTCAAATGAAATGATCTTTTGAATGGACATACTGAAGTCAATAGATTATAATTTAATATTTAGTTTTTATAAAATTTTACAAGTTACAAAACTTAAAATATAGTTAGAATTTATAGTAACTTATAGCTAAACTTCATCCTTGGAATTAAGATAAAAAAAATTCCTTGGGGCGCCTGGGTGGCTCAGTCGTTAAGCGTCTGCCTTCGGCTCAGGTCATGGTCCCAGGGTCCTGGGATCGAGCCCCGCATCGGGCTCCCTGCTCCGCGGGAAGCCTGCTTCTCCCTCTCCTATTCCCCCTGCTTGTATTCCCTCTCTCGCTGTGTCTCTCTCTGTCAAATAAATAAATAAAATCTTTAAAAAAAAAAAAATTCCTGAATATTGTTTGCTTCTTCACATTTTTGTAACTTTTTATGTGATAAAGAAGGTAACATCGAATATTGAATCATATGTTTAAGCAGTTGAAATTATGAGCAGTATAATAATGATGACTAGTGACTTAGATTCAGGTAGAAGGAGTAATTATTCTCAGTGGTTCAAAATGTGCAGTTCTGTATTGCCAGTCACTGATGCCAAGATAAAAGATTTATTTTGCCTTGCCATCTCTGTGTAGTTGACTTCAGAGAGTGGGGTCATAAAATCAGCACAATTGCTTGTTGTAGAATCACACCTTCCAGGGTGGGACCTTTGTAGTTGGGTAATAAACAATAACTTTTTCAGTTATTTCATTTCAGCATAGGAAATCAGTAAGTATTATTAACATTTTTCTTATCCACTCTCAGTGGACATTATATTAGAGCTGTATATAAGGAGATAATTATAGTGATGTATAACACTGTCATGGTATATAATTTGAATTGAGATTTATGAATTTTCTTTCTGATTGATGTTAACTGATTTTGGCTCCTGATAATTTAAAATTTGCCTATTCTCTAGTTATTAATCTTTAAAGAAAATCCTCAAATGCACTGTAAGGGCTCACTATTCTTAAATATGAAAATTATAATTTATATATATATATAAATATATATATATTCTTAAGTATGGTGAGATAAAATGTTTTTAAGTTTGCAACATTAAAAATAATCTAATTCATTTTTTGGTAGATGTAACATGTAATGAAATGTTTATTTCAAAAAAACTGACGAAGTTAAGTTTATGGATTTATGTTTTTCTTCTGTCTTAAGCCAGGGCGAGTTATTTTTCACTTCTTACAACATAGCGACTTGGGAGCAGCTTAACATAGATTAAGAAATTTAACAGTTCAATTTTAATTATTTTCTAATTTTTCTTTGTCCATACTTGATTACTTAAGGATAAAGGTATTTCACAAACATGTATCCTGGCAGAAAAGACAACTGAAAATCAAACCCAGCAAATTAACGTTCCACTTTTGCATCTGCAAAAAAAGTCTCGAGAACCAGAAATGAATAAGAAATGTGATAGAAAGGATAATATATCTGTATATTCAGAATATCCTTCTGTGCAAAAGCGTGAGGAAATCTCCATCAAACAAGGCAAATTAGTGTGGAAAAATAATCTAAAACACATCACCAGTGAGTTAAAGCGGACGTTTGGTGAAACTTGTGAAAAACACAAAATTGCTCCTTATCCTAAGGAAGAGTCACTACGTGGTAACTTTAAAGAAGGAGCAAACTTA
>NW_025412394.1:0-3253 GCF_002201575.2 Neomonachus schauinslandi | reverse complement strand
AACAACCTGAAGGCAAAGAAGCGCTGGTGAAATTTGTGTTGACTATAGCGAGGGAGTGAGCCATCACATACATGCACCCGACTCATCTAGGCAGGACCGTATAGCATGCTTTTCCAAACACAGGAGATGAAATTCAACTGAAGGAGTGGCCGTCGTGCATTACTGGGCCCGAGTGGTCAAAGTATTATGGAGAGCACACCAGAAGGACAAAAAACTAGGGTATGACACAAGGAAGAGAGCCACAGTCTACAACTTGTTTTCTGCCTACACAAAGGTTTGTGTAGGACCGTTTGTGCTGCTGGTGTTTGGCTGAGTAGACGGGGGCAGCACAATCCAATCACACGAAATTGACTGCAGTCAAGGTCAGTTTAAGGACACGTGAATATCTCATTTCAAAATGTTTGGGGGTGAATGTTGAGGTACACAGAAAGAGCAGTGACAGAAATGGGTGAGATGTGGACACCTGAGATGCAGGGATTATCCTTGTACTGGAATTCACGGAATTACCAAAGGAGTAGAATCCATTTGACAAAAAAAATGTCAACAACGAGGAAGGAAAGACAGAAACGGGGTGTGGCCATCGGCAATGGCACCAAACTCTGGCTGAACAAACAAACATACTGCCCAGTATGATCAAACACAGGCCTGATATCACACCATTGCCAGCTAACATTCATGAGAAACAGGCTCCCTATGACGCCACCTGGTCATGTCTGGAGCATGTCCATGCTTTGATACACAAGGCACTCCTCCCTGTAAGCCACAGCTGAGCAACTACAGGATACCAGGAAGATAGAAATGCCGTAGGAAAACAGGCCAAGTCGACCGCCAGCACTGTCCTAGAGCTACCCAGGACACGATGGACACAGAAAAATGTCCTATGGAACTGTTATCAGCAGGAAGGTAGAATGGGAGATACCATCCTTAACCCCAAGAAAAATCAACACAACAGCTGTCCATGAATGACATTAGCCTCCGAGGGCTCAACCGTCCAATTAAGACGACAGTGGAGCATAAAAGAGGGCACAAGCACACAGAAAAGACGGCTGGAGACTGTTATTAGCAGAGACATGTGGGGACGGGTGCGAAATAAGGCCTGGGGCTACCTCCATCTGCCACAGGGTGGGTGCGACTGCAGTCCCTGCTCAGCAGAGCCTCCAGCTTCCTGCTCCTCGGAGGACACGGGAACATTTGCCACCAAGTCAACCAAAGCCTAAAGCCAAAGCCATCTTCAGAAAGAAGATCAAATCTTTAAGCAGCACATTTCTGATTTCAAACTAGATCACAAAGCTAGACAATTCAAAACAACTGGATACTGGCATAAAAACAGAACAACGGAATGGAAGGAAAAGCCCATAAGGACAGCCACACATACACAGTCAACTACTCTTTGACAGTTATGGCAAGAAACGACACTGGGGAAGAAATAACCTCTTTCTACTACTGCTGTGAAATCGGAATATCCAAATGAATAAACAATAAGAGTGGATCCCCATCTTACAACATCCTTGAAACGTACGTGTAATTGATTAAAGACAGAAACTTATGACCTGAAACCCTAAAACTCCCAGCCAAAACAGAGGGAAAAGCCTCTTTCTTTTTTTTTTTTTTTAAAGATTTTATTTATTTATTTGAGAGAGAGAGAATGAGAGACAAAGAGCACGAGAGGGAAACGGGTCAGAGGGAGAAGCAGACCCTTGCTGAGCAGGGAGCCCGATGTGGGACTCGATCCCGGGACTCCAGGATCATGACCTGAGCCGAAGGCAGTCGCTTAACCAACTGAGCCACCCAGGCGCCCAGGAAAAGCCTCTTTAACCCTACTCCTGGCAATGATTTTTTGAATAGGACACCCAAAGCATATATAACGAAAGCAAAAGCCAACAAGTAGGACTATACCAAATGGAAAAGTTGCAGCAGAGCCAAAGAAACACACAAAAGACTGAAAAGGAGACGTTCAAGTGCCCAACTCGAGCTCACAATCCCTGATCATCACAGAAATGAAAACCAACACCACTAGGTATCACCTCATAGTTCTTACAATGGCTATTCCCAAAAACACAAGACAGGTTGGTGAGGATGTGGAGAAAAGCGAACTCCTGAATACTGTTGCTGGGCATATCAATTTCGGAAGTCATGATGGAACACATTAGGGAGGGCACACAAAAAGTTAAAAACAGACGACCATATGTTCCACCATTGCTAATACCAGCTATGTGTGTATCCCAATGCAACAAAATCAGTATCTCCGCAAACTATCCTCATGTCCCTGTCCACTGCAGTACTGTTCACAATAGCCAAAATATAGCAACCTCTTTAAGAGTGTGTCAGGGTTTAGAGTTACAAAGAACATCTGGGGCAGGGCGGGGCGGGGGGAGGGGGGGGTGCTGGCAGGCTCAGTAGGTAGAGCATGCAACACTTGGATCACAGGAGTCCTGAGCTCCAGCCCCACACGGGGTGTAGAGATCACTAGAAAAAAGTTTTTTTAACTCTTAAGCAAAATAGTAAGGTGACAAAGAACATTTTGGAAACACGGGACGCCTGGGTGGCTCAGTCGGTTAAGCATCTGCCTTCGGCTCAGGTCATAATCCTAGGGTCCTGGGACCTAGCCCCACATGGGGCTCCTTGCTCAGCGGGGATCCTGCTTCTCCCTCTGCCTGTCACTCCCCCTGCTTGTGCGTGCTCTAACAAATAAATAAATAAATATATCTTAAAAAAAAAAAAAGAACATCCAGTAAACACGCACATGCATGAAAACTCAGTCATAAAAAGGCAACAACTGCCACTTGCCACAACATGGAGGAACTTGGAAAACATTATGCTAAGCGAAATCATCACACAGAAAAGACAAATACTGTATGGCATTATTTACATGGATATCCTTTTTTTTATTTTAAAGACTTATTTATTTGTGAGAGAGACTGAGAGCGTGCCTGTGCACATGAAGAGGGGGGCAGATGGTGGTCAGGGATACACACTTTCATTTACATGATGATTGAGTTCTGAGGAACTATTACAGCATGTTGACTACAGTTAATACTGCATTTTGTGGAGCTGAAATTTGTTAAGAGGGTAGATATTAAGCTTTCTCACCACCACCAACAACAAAGGTAACGATGCCAAGTAATGGTTCTGTTGATTAACTTCATTTTGGTACTAATTTCATAATGTTTAAGTACATGAAATCATTATGTAATAATTTCAATAATAATAATTTGATTTGTCAATCATACCTAACAAACCTGAAGGAGGGGGG
>NW_025412393.1:0-3253 GCF_002201575.2 Neomonachus schauinslandi | reverse complement strand
GCTCATGAAAATTGCAGTAGCCTCCTTAAGCCGGGTGCCTCCCCTCTGCTGTATCCTCAGCCATATGCCCCTCACACTCATCCGCACCTGCGGCACTCGGGCTCGGAAGCTGCAGCAGGTGCCACAGCGGGAGCTGGGCCCAGTTCTTGCGCTGGTTTCAGATCTCAGTCTGGGGCTGGTGCTGTAGCTCCCAGACGAGAAAGCATCGTTGGCCTGATGGGCTTCCCACGTCCCTTCTAAATAAAAGAAATTTTCCCACCACTCAATGCTGTCTGAGTCCATGAAGCAATCCCTGGGAGGTCTCCCCAGACTGCAGGCCATGGGGACAGGGATCTGGGACTACTCACTGTCCGGGCCCAACCACAGTCAATGGAGGCTTGCTCTGCGTGGCCCAAGCTGTTCCCTCCACAGTCCCTCACGAGTCACCCCTGTCCTCCACTCACTGGGTCACAGTCTCCGGGGATCAGGACCCCAGCAGTGCTCAGCTGGGGGCTCCTACCAGAGCCTCTCAGGAGGTTGGGCTGTTGACAACACCAAGGCAGGACCTGCTTCACTTAGAACCTGAGCTCTCTTAGGGGTGTTGGCAGGGTTCAGTCCACCTCGAAGGCCTGAGTTCTTCTGTCTGTTGTTGGCCCTCGGTGCTAGGCCACGTGCACATGCCTGCATCATGGTTCCACATAGGGGCTTGTTCCCCAGTGTGGGGATCTGAGAGAACACGGGTCAGGGTCAGCACGGGGCCGGGCATGGAGCTTTTATAACCGAATCTCGGAAGGGGCTTTGGGTCATGTTGCCATGTTCTGTGGAATGGAAGTGAATCACTACGTCCAGATCACACTCCAGGGGAGGGGGTTACACAAGGATGTGTACACAGGAGTTGGGGATCGGCGGGAGCCACTGAGGGGAGAAGGGGAAGACCCCTGCCGGGTCAGTGCCTTGCCCAGAATCAAGGACTGGTAAGAAGGCTGGACCAGGCACGAACCCAGCTCTTTGAATGTCCTCAAACTTGGGGCCCTGGATGCACCTCACCATTCAGTGGGGCTCTGGAAAAGGTCGTGTTGAAGTAAGTGGCTACAGACATGGAGATGATGTGGGGGTGAGGGTGAGTATTGATACCCTACAGGAGGCATTCCGGCATGTTCTTGTCTGAGGACGAGCCAGGTCACGGCAACCCACTGAGTGGCCCCCCATCCACATCACACCCATTGGAAAGGAGGTAATGGCTCGCAGCGCAGGACAGGCAGACTCTAGGCATAAGGGTGGATTCTGACGTTCAAGGGCCATGGCTCCACCACCTTCTTTAGGGTTTGCTCTGGAAGTTAGGAAGCCTAAGATCTTGGGAAGCTATTGCCCATCCCTCTGTCGGAGGGGCTGCCCTCTTCTGGGTCTCCAGAGTGTGAGCCCTGGTGTACACACGTGCACAACATGCTGAGCGTCCACATGCTCACATGCACACACACACACAGACACCAGTAGGGACTGTGGGGTGGAATCTGACCAGTAGCCGTCTCATTGAAGGTGAGAAGAGGCAGAAAATGTGGTTGGAGGTATTTCCTACATGAGACACCACTCCTCCAGTTTCATAGATCTCATCCCACATATCCCTGGGACGTCTGGAGGAAGTCCATGCTGGAATACTGTGCACTGGACAGACCAGACACAGACCGTCCCTGACAAGCACAGTGGCTTAGGCAGGGTCAGACCAGGTAAGAGTGGAGAGTTGTGTCTGAAGCCGGGTGTGTTTCCAAGCTGGGGCCCTGGCTGCACCCAGACCCTCCATGCGGGCTGTGGTGAGGGGTGCACTTTGTCACTGGGCACAGATGTTGCCTTGCATGCAGACCGGGGATGAGCAGTCGGCAGCCCAGAGCACTGTTGGTGGGGGTGTCAATCCGGGAGTGGACCCAGGTAGGGGATCCCAGGCAGTGAAGTCACTACCTTGACCATAGACCCCAACAGAACTTGGAAGCCCCGTGACCAGGCACCCACATTCTACTGTAGTCCCGCATCAGGGTCACTTGACTGGAGACATCTGATCGTGAAAGATGTTCTCTTGTTGTTTGCCTACTTCCCGGGGCTCTGGCTTCCAGAAACCCCAGGGTAAGGGCTTTTTCACCTGCTGCAGACATTGGCTCAAGGCTCGCACCCGCTGCCTCAGGGCGTATGGCAGGAGGGGCCATCAGGTAATACAGAGAAGGCCAGGCCAGGCCAAGCCACCTCCCTGAGACACCCCAGGGCAGCCCCATCCCCTCCTCTTGAGTTTCCGGGAAGGAGGGATGTGTGGGGAGGTCCTGCCCCTGGGCTGGAGGACGTCGCAGGGCAGCGGATGCCCTGGAGGTTCCTTCATGTTCACACTGACGTCATGGTGGACAGGGGTGTGGGGGCAGGTGATGAGGTCCCTGAGGGTCCCTCACCTGTGCCAGAGTGAATCCAAGGCCCTGAGGCTGTGTCACGTTTCTCTCCGCGGTGGAGGGCTGTGCATCCTGTGGTGTGGTGAGTGTGTGGAATGGAGTCCCTGGGTCTGAGGCCCAGCAAAGGAGCTGCACAGGGCTCTGAGGCCTCGTGCCTGGCCGCCTGGCACTGTCTCTACAGAGCTCCCGACAGGAGACGGGGCAGGACCTGGACAATGAGGGCCTCTGCGCTCCACATTCCTGGGCACGTACAAAGCTTTTGCCACCACCCCAAGTGGCTGGACCTGGGCCTGCAGAAAGGCCTGCTAGAGGGGCTGTGGTTGTGCTCACTTATCATTGTCCTGCTCCTCACGAGGAATCCTCTGCCTCATCCCTCACTGTGACTATGGTCTCGAGCTGGGCTGTTTTGCCATTTGAAAGGGAGATTTGAGACTCCATCTGGCGTCCGTGTCCTGGGTGAAACCAGAGCAGGGATGCCTGGGGCTGAGCAGGGGGCCCAGGCCCACTCAGATATCTGTGATGGGGTGGTTGGGGCCCTTCCATTCATCAAGCATTCAGGAAGCCCCACTCAGTGCAGGCGCTTCCCTAGGAGCTGACTGACCCCTGCACAGAGCAGACAGCACCCCAGGGCTCCAGACTAGTCGGGGGTCAGACAGTGACACTAGACATGATGGGATGTGGCATCCACAGGACATTTCATGTGGTGCCCCTCTGGCCTCCTCTAGATATGGGGGCATTCTCTCTACTTCTGATGAGCTCGGCGGAGCCCTGGAGCAGCGGAACATGTGAGTGAGCTTCGGGTACTACAGGAGGGAATTCCCTCCCCATGAGGGCAGCGAGGGGACTGT
>NW_025412392.1:0-3256 GCF_002201575.2 Neomonachus schauinslandi | reverse complement strand
CCAGGCAGAAACCCCAACAACAAGGAGAAATACAGACTAATATCCCTCACGAGCATGGATGCCAAAATACTCATCAAGATACTAGCCAATAGGATCCCACAAGATCTTAAAAGGATTATTCACCATGATCAAGTGGGATTTATTCCTGGGTTGCAAGGGTGGTTCAACATTTGCAAATCAAGAAACATGATATATCACATTAACAAAAGAAAACATAAGAACCATATGATCCTTTAAGGTAATGCAGAAAAAGCATTTGAAAAATACAGCATCCTTCTTGATTAAAACTCTCCACAGTGAAAGGATAGAGGGAACATGCCACCATATCACAAAAGCTATATGCCAAAAGCCCACAGCAAATATTATTCTCAATGGGGAAAAACTGAGAGCCTTACCTCTAAAGTCGGGAACATGGCAGGGATGCCCACTCTCACTGCTGTTGCTCACCATAGTACTAGAAGTCCAAGCCTCAGCAATCAAAAAACAAAAAGAAATAACAGGAATTCAAATTGGAAAAGAAGAAGTCAAACTCTCACTCTTAGCAGATGACATGATATCTTATGTGGAAGACCCCGAAGACTCCACCCCAAAATTGCTAGAACCACTACAGGAATTCAGCAATGTGGCGGGATTTAAAATCAATGCAAAAAAATCATTTTCATTTCTATATACTAATAATGAGAATGAAGAAAGAGAAATTATGGAATTGATCCAATTTACAATTGCACCAAAAACCACAAGATAACTAGGAATAAACCTAGCCATGGAGGAAAAGGATCTGTACTCTAAAAACTACAAAATACTTATGAAAGAAACGAGGTAGACACAAAGAAATGGAAAAAATTCCCATGCTCATGGATCGGAAGAATATGCGTTGTTAAAAAGTCTATGCTACCCAGAGCAGTCTACACATTCAATGGATTCCTTATCAAAATGCCACCACCACTTTTCACGGAGCTGGAATAATTAATCCTAGATTTTGGATGGAACTGGTAAAGACCCCAAATAGCCAGAGGAATGTTGAAAAAGAAAATGAAAGGTGGTGGAATCACAATACCTGATTCAAGCTATATTACAAAGCTGTAATCAGCAGAACAGTATGGTTCTGAAACAGAAACAGACTCATACATCAGTGGAACAGAATAGAAAGCCCAGAAATGGATCCTCAACTCTATAGTCAAGTAACCTTCACAAAGCAAGAACCGCTATATAATGGAAAAAAGTCTCTTCAACAAATGGTGTTGGGAAAATTGGACATGCCCATGCAGAGGAATGAAATTGGAGCATTTTCGGGCACCTGGATGTCTCAGTTGGTTAAGCAACTGCCTTCGGCTCAGGTCATGATCCTGGAGTCCCTGGATCGAGTCCCGCATTGGGCTCCCTACTCAGCGGGGAGTCTGCTTTTCCGTCTCCCGCTCCCCCCTCTTGTGCTATCTCACTCTCTCTCTCTCTCAAATAAATAAATAAAATCTTTAAAAAAAAAAGAAATTGGAGGATTTTCTTATACCATACATAAACATAAATTAAAAATGGATGAAAGAGCTAAATGTGAGACAGGAATCCATCAAAATCCGAGAGGAGAACACACGCAGCAACCTCTTTGACCTCGGCTGCAGCAACTTCTTTCAAGACATGTCTCCAAAGGCAGGAGAAAGGAAAGCAAAAATGAACTATTGGGACTTCTTCAAGATAAAAATCTTTTGCACAACAAAGGTAAGAGTCCACAAAACTAAAAGGCAACCTACAGAATGGTAGAAGATATTTGCAAATATATGTCAGATAAGGGTCTCGTATACAAGTTGTATTAGGAACTTACCACTCGCAACACCCAGAAAACAAGGAGTCCAGTCAAGAAATGGGCAGAAGACATGAGCAGACATTTCTGCAAAGGAGACATACAAATGGCCAACAGAGACATGAAAAAATATTCCACATCACTTGTCATCAGGGAACTAGAAATGAAAACCACAGTGAAATACCACCTTACACCAGTGAGAATGGCTAAAATTAACAAGTCAGGAAATAACAAATGTTGGCGAGGATGTAAAGAAAGGGGAAACCTCTTACATTGTTGGTGAAAATGCAAGCTGGTGCAGCCACTCTGGAAAACAGTATAGACGTTCCTCAAGAAGTTAAAAAGAGAGCTTCCCTACAACCCAGCAATAGTGCTACTAGGTATTTACCCCAAACACGCAAATGTAGTGATCCGAAGGGGCACCTGCACCCCAATGTTTATAGTAACAGTGTCCACAAGAGTCAAACTATGGAGATAGTCGAGATGTCCATTGACGGATGAATGGATAAAAAGATGTGGTATATCTAAACAATAAATATTACTCAGCCATTGGAAAAGATGTGTACTTACCATTTACTGGAATGTGTTGTGCTAAATGAAATATTTTAATCAGACAAAGACAATGATCATATGGTTTCATTCATTTGTGGAATATAAGAAAGAGTGCAGAGGATCATAGGGGAAGGGATGGAATAACAGAATGGGAAGAAATCAGAGAGGAAGACAAACAATGAGAGACTAACTATGGGAGAGAAACTGACAGTTGCTGGAGGAGAGGTGGGTCGGGGGATGGGGTAATTGGGTGATGGGCATTAAGGAGGGCACATGATATGATGAGCACTGGCTGTTATATGCAACTGATGAATTACTGATCTCTACATCTGAAGATGTTGGCTAATTGATTTTAAATTTTAAAAATCTTATATTCATATTTTATTAGATTGACTTTTTCTTAAAGATTTAAGTAATTTCTTTGCATTTTGTTATTTATGTACATTTTCCTAAATTTTTGTTTATATGCTTTGCAAATATATTCCTCAGCCTATTTAAACTACACAGATAAAAAAATCTGTTATGTCATTTTTGCGTTGATGTTTACGTTTTATATTACATATATTTGGGATGCTTATAAGTTATTTTTCATTTCTTGTTAATGGGCTGGACTGCAGTGATTGATTTTCTCACAATAAGTCATCTGTATATTATTCAGATAAAACTGCTAGTTTTGATACATAAATTGTTGAAACTGTGACCATGGTAAGATTGGTATTGTTTTTAAACAATCTTTCATCTATGTCATCAAATATATGAACCCTACAATATGCATTCTAGAGTTCTCCTCTTTATTTCTTGGTGTGAATAGACAGATCTGCGCCTTTATGGATTTGCTGAATGACAGGAATGTGATATAAACATTCTTCAATTCAGCCACCCCAGAGTCAGGACATTTTGGAGAAGAGA
>NW_025412391.1:0-3257 GCF_002201575.2 Neomonachus schauinslandi | reverse complement strand
TTCTATCCCTTCATACTGGTTACCCTTATTTTTGGCATATATATATATAAGTTGTTCTCTCTTAAAAATTTTGAGATAGTTTCTTCTAACAGATCAAAATATACCCTAAATCTCTAGTGTATGGTTTTGTTCTACTCTCCTGCCTGATCACATTCTCTCCCTTTTTTTTTAAAATCCTCTTCTTTCTATTTTCAAACAACTTCTTATCAATTCTGTCTATAAAATTTTTTAATAATTTTCATCTTTACAGTCATATTCCATCCCTTCATCATATCAACCCTTATTTTTGTACATATATAAGTTTTCCTTTCTTTAAAATTTTGGGAGGCACTTTCTTCTAACAGACCAGAAAATACCCAAATCTAGAGTGTGGCATTGATCTGTGCACAAGCCTGATCATATTTGATCATATTCTGGTTTTTTGTTTTCTTCTGTTCTGTTTTTGTTTGTTTTCATCTTTTTCTTTTTCTTTCTTTTTTTTTTTTTTTTTTTGCTTTTTTTTTTTTTTCTTCCCCTTTCTTTTCCCCTGATTTCAGGTCATTTCTGATTTGTTTAGAGTATATTTTCTGGGGACGTTGTTACCCTATTAACATTTTGTTCTCTCATTAATCTATTCTCCTCTGGGCAAAATGACAAGACGGAAAAAATCACCTCAAAAAGAGAACAAGAGGTAGTACCCACTGGCAGGGACATACTCAATACAGACATTAGTAAGATGTTGGATCTAGAGTTCAGAATCATCACTTTAAAGATACTAGCTGGGTTTGAAAAAGGCAAGGAAGTTATTAGAGAAACCCTTTCTGGAGAAATAAAAGAACTAAAATCTAACCAAGTCAAAATTAAAAAGGCTATTAATGAGGTGCAAGCAAAAATGGGGGCGCTAACTGCTAGTATAAATGAGGCAGAAGAGAGAATCAGTGATACAGGAGTCCAACTGATGGAAAATAAAGAAGCTGAGAAAAAGAGAGAAAAACAACTACTGGATCACGAGGGCAGAATTCGAGAGATAAGTGATACCATAAGACAAAACAACATTAGAATAATTGGAATCCCAGAAGAAGAAGAAAGAGAGAGAGGGACAGAAGGTATATTGGAGCAAATTATAGGAGAGAAGTTCCCTAATTTGGGGAAGGAAAAAGGCATCAAAATCCAAGAGGCACAGAGAACCCCTCTCAAAATCAATACAAATAGGTCAACAACCTGACATCTAAAGATTTTATTTATTCATTTGAGACACAGAGATATAGAGACAGAGAGAGAATGAGCAGGGAGAGAGGCAGAGGGGGAGGGAGACGTAGGCTCCTCACTCAGCCAGGAGCCCAATGTGGGGTTTGATCCCAGGACCCTGGGATCATGACCTGAGCCGAAGGCAGACGCTTAACCGACTGAACCACTCAGGTGCCCCAACAACCCGACATTTAATAGTAAAACTTACGAGTCTCAGAGACAAAGAGGAAATCTTGAAAGCAGCTTGGGGAAGAGATCTGTAACCTACAATGGTAGAAAGATTAGATTTGCAACAGACCTATCCACAGAGACCTGGCAGGCCAGAAAGGACTGGCAGGATATATTCAGAGCACTAAACGAGAGAAATATGCAGCCAAGAATACTATATCCAGCTAGGCTGTCATTGAAAATAGAAGGAGAGATAAAAAGCTTCCAGGACAAACAAAAACTAAAGGAATTTACAAACACGAAAGCAGCCCTACAAGAAATCTTGAAAGGGGTCCTCTAAGCAAAGAGAGAGCCTAAAAGCGACATAGACCAGAAAGGAACACAGACAATATACAGTAACAGTCACCTTACAGGCAATACAATGGCACTAAATTCATATCTTTAAGTAGCTACCCTGATGGCAAATGGGCTAAATGCCCAATCAAAAGACACAGGTTATCAGATTGGATAAAAAAACAAGACCCATTGATATGCTGTCTGCAAGAGACTCATTTTAGACCCAAAGACACCCCCAGATTGAAAGTGAGGGGGTGGAAAACCATTTACCATGCTAATGGATACCAAAAGAAAGCTGGGGTGGCAATCCATATATCAGACAAATTAGACTGTAAACCAAAGACTGTAATAAGAGATGAGGAAGGACACTATATCCTACTTAAAGAGTCTATCCAACAAGAAGATATAACAATTATAATTATCTATGCCCCTAACATGGGAGCAGCCAATTATATAAGGCAATTAAGAACAAAAGCAAAGAAACACATAGACAACAATACAATAATAGTGGGGGACTTTAACACCCCCTCACTGAAATGGACAGACCATCTAAGCAAAAGATCAACAAGGAAATAAAGACCTTAAATGACACATTGGACCAAATGGACTTCACAGATTTATTCAGAACATTCCATCCCAAAGCAACAGAATACACATTCTTCTCTAGTGCCCATGGAACATTCTCCAGAATAGATCACATCCTAGGTCATAAATCAGGTCTTAACCAGTACCAAAAGGTTGGGAATGATCCCTGACTATTTTCAGACCACACTGCTTTGAAACTAGAACTCAATCACAAGAGGAAAGTCAGAAAGAACTCAAATACATGGAGGCTAAAGAGCATCCTAGTAAAGAATGAATGGGTCAACCAGGAAATTAAAGAAGAATTTTAAAAATTCATGGAAACCAATGAAATTGGAAACACAACTGTTCAAAATCTTTGGGATGCAGCAAAGGCAGTCCTAAGAGGAACGTATATAGCAATATAAGCCTTTCTCAAGAAGCCAGAGAGGTCTCAAGTACACACCTAACCCTACACCTAAAGTACCTTGAGAAAGAACAGCAAATAAAGCCTATATCCAGCAGGAGAATGGAAATAATAAAGATCAGAGCAGAAATCAATGAAGTAGAAACCAAAAGAACAGTAGAACAAATCAATGAAACTAGGAGCTGGTTCTTTGAAAGAATTATCAAGATTGATAAGCCCCTGGCCAGACTTATCAAAAAGAAAAGAGAAATGACCCAAATCAACAAAATCATGAATGAAAGAGGAGAGATCCCAACCAACACCAAAGAAATACAAACAATTCTAAGAACATATTATGAGCAACTCTATGCCAACAAATTAGATAACCTGGAAGAAATAGAGGCATTCCTAGAGATGTATCAACTACCAAAACTGAACCAGGATGAAATAGAAAACCTGAACAGACCTATAACCACTAAGGAAATTGAAACAGTCATCAAAAATCTCCCAAAAAACAAAAGCCCAGGGCCAGATGGCTTCCCAGGGGAATTCTACCAAA
>NW_025412390.1:0-3257 GCF_002201575.2 Neomonachus schauinslandi | reverse complement strand
CCCTGGGGCATCACAATGCCTTCTTGTGATGTCACAACTATGTCCTGTCCAATCACCAGGAAATTCTCAGGTTGTCCCCATTCGGGTGCCCAGTCACCAGGAAGCTCAGATTGCCAACGATCTATGGCTTTCTCAGTGTGCCTGCTGACATCATTGTCTGGAAGCCATGTTTTAAAAGAAAGCAGATTAACTTTCCTTCAAGATGAAAAAATCATATTTGGGATGTATTCATAGTGAAGTTCATGGTGAGGGAGAAAGGACTTCACCAGAGAAAGCTAAATGTGTCACTCATTGTCACCATTCACTAAAATGCAGACACCGATATTAATGAAGACATGGGCCATCAAGACCTCAGGAAACGTCACACTTCAGGGGTAAGTCGATAACATGGCAGTCGAGTAGATGCTACTCTCCCTTCTTCCATCAAAGCTTAAGTAAAAGTGTAGAAAATGGTAGATATTATGTTTGGTATATCTTTGCACAATAAACCTAAAACTAGAAAGGATAAAGCTTTGTCAGAAGTCATTACCCGCTTGACAAAACAACATTCAGCTCTCATAGAAGGGGGGTAACAAAACAAAACATCTGAAAAAGTAGAGCATCCATTCTATGTAAAAGCCTTCAACAAAGTTGGGATAGATGGAACAAAAGTCAACACAGCAAAAGCCATATATAAAGACCCATGGCCAATATCATCCCCAAAATGGGAAAACTGAGAGCTTTTCCATTACAGTCAGGAATAAGACAGGGAAGTCCACTGTCACCAATATTATTTAACATAGTCCTGGAGGTCCTAGACTTAACAATCAGGCAACAAAAAGAAAATTACAAAACAAGACACAAAACATCCAAATTGGCAAGAAACATGTTCAACTTTCAGTATATGCAGATGACATGATAGTCTATGTATAAAACTTAAAAGACCCTACCATCAAATTTCTGGGCTGATAAATATATTCAGCAGTGTTGCAGGATGTAAAACCAATATACAGAAATCAGTTGCCTTTCCAGTAATGAAGCAGCAGAAAGAGAAATCAAGGAATCAGTCTCATTTACAATAGCACCAAACCCAAGAGACCTAGGAATAAACCTAACCAAAGAGGTAGAGATTTCTACACTGAAAACTATAGAATACTTAAAGAAATTGAAGAGGATGAAAAGAAATGGAAAACCACTCCATGCTAATGGATTGGAAGAATATTGTTAAAATGTCTATACTACCATGACCAATCTACACATTCACTGCAGTCCCTTTCAAAAACGAGCAGCATATTTCACAGAACTAGAACAAGTAATCCTAAAATTTGTATAGAACCACAAAAGGCTCTGATAGCCAAAATAATTCTGAAAGAGAAAAACAAAACTGGGAGAATTACATTTCCAGATTGTAAGCTCTATTACAAAGCTCTAGTCATTGAGATAGGATTGTACTGCTGCTTAAACAGACACATAGATCAATGGAACAGAATAGAGAACCAAGAAATGGACCCTGGACCAATCTTCAACACATCATGAAAGAAAATATCTGGTGGAAAAAGAAGACAGTCTCTTCCACAAATGATGTTGGGACAACTGGATTGCATGATGGCAGAAGAATGAAAATGGACCATTTTCCTAAACCATACACAAAAATAAATTCAAAATAGTTGAAAGACCTAAATGTAAGACAGGAAACCATCCAAAACCTAGAGGAAAACAGAGGCAGTCACTTCTTTGCCGTGAGTCATAGAAATTTATCATGAAATATGTCTCCTGAGGCAAGGAAACTAAAGCAAAAAGGAACTATTGGGACTTCATCAAGGTAAAAGCTTCTGCACCCTAAAAGAAACAATCAGTACAACTAATGGCAACCTACAGAATGGGAGAAGGTATTTGCAAATGTCTTAACAGATGAAGAATTATCATCCAAGGTCCATAAAGAACTTAACAAACTCAGGACCCCAAAATTTAATTTTCCAGGGAAGAAATGGGCAGAAGATATGAACAGACATTCTTCCAAAGAGACCATACAGAGAGCTAACAGACAGATGAAAATACTCACAACAGCATTCAACTTCATGTAAATGCAAGTCAAAATCAAGATGCCATACCCCCTCACAACTGTCAGAATGGCTAAAATTAACAAAACAGGAAACAACAGATGTTGGCGATGATGTGGAGCTAGAGGAAGCCCTGACACTCTTTGTGGGAATGCAAACTGGTGCAGCTACTCTGGAAAACAGTATGGAGGTGTGGCAAAAAGTTAAAAATTGAACTACCCAATGACACAACAATTGTACTGCTAGGTATTTAGCTGAAGGACACAAAAATACTTATTCCTAAGGGCACATGCATCCCCATGTTTGTAGGAGTATTATCAACAATAGTGACATTATAGAAAGAGACCAAATGTCTATCAACTGATAAATATGCAAAGATGTTACATAACACATTCACCAAAAGAATGAAATCTTGCCATTTCCGATGAAGTCAACAGAACATGAGTGTGTTATGCTAATGAAATTATGTCAGTCAGAGAAAGGCAAATACCATATGGTGTCACTCACATGTGAAATTTAAAAACAAAACAGATAAACAGAGGGGTATTAAACTACAACACAAATATCAACAACAACATCAACAACAGCAAAAGGGAAGCAAGCCATAAGGAACTGCTAAGTATAATAAACAAACTGAGGGTTGATGGAGAGATTTAGAGGGGGATGTGCTAAATTCATTATTGGAATATATGTGTTGTGATGAGCTATGGGTGTTACATGTAAGTGACGAGGCATTAAATTCTACACCTGAAATCAATTTCACCATATATGTTACCTAACTAGAATTTAAATAAAAATTTGGAATTAAAAAAAAAACAACTTTGCACATAATGAACATGTATAGACTTATTCCAATAACATTAGCACACGCATTATTTCATACTTATATGGAGTATTCACCAAAATAGATCATATTCTGAGCTGCAAAATATACCTTTACAAAGGTAGTAGAAGTCATATAGTGTCTGTTGGCCGAACACAGTGGAATGAAACTAGAAATCAATGTCAGAAAGCTAAATTAAACATTCCATCATATGTGGGGATTAAACACATGTCTAAATAACATGGGGAAACACATAAATCTCAAGAAACATTTTATTTTTCTAAAGTTTACTTATTTATAATCTCTACAACCAACATAGGGATTGAACTCACCACCCAAGGTCAAGAGCCACATCCTCTTCTGACTGAGACAGCCAGGTGCCCATCAACTGTTGA
>NW_025412389.1:0-3259 GCF_002201575.2 Neomonachus schauinslandi | reverse complement strand
AGGTCTTTCAACCATTTGGAGTCTATTTTTGTGTGTGGTGTAAGGAAATGGTCCAGTTTCATTCTTCTGCATGTGGCTGTCCAATTTTCCCAACACCATTTGTTGAAGAGACTGTCTTTTTTCCATTGGACATTCTTTCCTGCTTTGTCAAAGATTAGTTGGCCATAGAGTTGAGGGTCCATTTCTGGGTTCTCTATTCTGTTCCATTGATCTATGTGTCTGTTTTTGTGCCAGTACCATACTGTCTTGATGATGACAGCTTTGTAATAGAGCTGGAAGTCCGGAATTGTGATGCCACCAGCTTTGCTTTTCTTTTTCAACATTCCTCTGGCTATTCGGGGTCTTTTCTGGTTCCATACAAATTTTAGGATGATTTGTTCCATTTCTTTGAAAAAAGTGGATGGTATTTTGATGGGGATTGCATTGAATGTGTAGATTGCTCTAGGTAGCATTGACATCGTCACAATATTTGTTCTTCCAATCCATGAGCATGGAACGTTTTTCCATTTCTTTGTGCCTTCCTCAATTTCTTTCATGAGTATTTTATAGTTTTCTGAGTACAGATCCTTTGCCTCTTTGGTTAGATTTATGCCTAGGTATCTTATGGTTTGGGTGCAATTGTAAATGGGATTGACTCCTTAATTTCTCTTTCTTCTGTCTTGTTGTTGGTGTATAGGAATGCCACTGATTTCTGTGCATTGATTTTATATCCTGCCAATTTACTGAATTCCTGTCTGAGTTCTAGCAGTTTTGGGGTGGAGTCTTTTGGGTTTTCCACATAAAGTATCATATCATCTGCAAAGAGTGAGAGTTTGACTTCTTCTTTGCCAATTTGTATACCTTTGTTTTCTTTTTCTTGTCTGATTGCTGTGACTAGGACTTCTAATACTATGTTGAATAGCAGCAGTGATAGTGGACATCCCTGCCGCATTCCTGACCTTAGGGGGAAAGCTCTCAGTTTTTCCCCATTGAGAATGATATTCGCTGTAGGTTTTTCATAGATGGCTTTTATGATATTGAGGTATGTACCCTCTATGCCTATACTCTGAAGAGTTTTGATCAAGAAAGGATGCTGTACTTTGTCAAATGCTTTTTCTGCATCTATTGAGAGGATCATATGATTCTTGTTCTTTCTTTTGTTAATGTATTCTATCACGTTGATTGATTTGTGGATATTGAACCAACTTGCAGCCCAGGGATAAATCCCACTTGGTCGTGGTGAATAATCCTTTTAATGTACTGTTGGATCCTATTGGCTAGTATTTTGGTGAGAATTTTTGCATCCATGTTCATCAGGGATATTGGTCTGTAATTCTCCTTTTTGATGGGGTCTTTGCCTGGTTTTGAGATCAAGGGAATGGTGGCCTTATAAAATGAGTTTGGAAGTTTTCTTTCCATTTCTATTTTTTGGAACAGTTTCAGAAGAATAGGTATTAATTCTTCTTGAAATGTTTGGTAGAATTCCCCTGGGAAGCCATCTGGCCCTGGGCTTTTGTTTTTTGGGAGATTTTTGATGACTGCTTCAATTTCCTTAGTGGTTATAGGTCTGTTCAGGTTTTCTATTTCTTCCTGGTTCAGTTTTGGTAGTTGATACATCTCTAGGAATGCATCCAATCCTTCCAGGTTATCTAATTTGCTGGCATAGAGTTGCTCATAATATGTTCTTATAATTGTTTGTATTTCTTTGGTGTTGGTTTTGATCTCCTCTTTCATTCATGATTTTGTTGATTTGGGTCATTTCTCTTCTCTTTTTGATAAGTCTGGCCAGGGGTTTATCAATCTTATTCTTTCAAAGAACCAGCTCCTAGTTTCGTTGATCTGTTCTACTGTTCTTTTGGTTTCTATTTCATTGATTTCTGCTCTGATCTTTATTATTTCTCTTCTCCTGCTGGGTTTAGGCTTTATTTGCTGTTCTCTCTCCAGCCCCTTTAGGTGTAGGGTTAGGTTGTGTACTTGAGACCTTTCTTGTTTCTTGAGAAAGCCTTGTATTGCTATATACTTTCCTCTTAGGACTGCCTTTGCTGCATCCCAAAGATTTTGAATAGTTGTGTTTTCATTTTCATTGGTTTCCATGAATTTTTTAAATTCTTTAATTTCCTGGTTGACCCATTCATTCTTTAGTAGCATGCTCTTTAGCCTCCATGTATTTGAGTTCTTTCCAACTTTCCTCTTGTGATTGATTTCTAGTTTCAAAGCATTGTGGTCTGAAAATAGGCAGGGAATGATCCCAATCTTTTGGTACTGGTGGAGACCTGATTTATGACCTAGGATGTGATCGATTCTGGAGAATGTTCCATGGGCACTAGAGAAGAATGTGTATTCCGTTGCTTTGGGATGGAATGTTCTGAATATATCTGTGAAGTCCCTTTGGTCCAGTGTGTCATTTAAAGTCTTTATTTCCTTGTTGATCTTTTGCTTAGACGATCTGTCCATTTCAGTGAGGGGAGTGTTAATGTCCCCCACTATTATTGTATTGTTGTCCATGTGTTTCTTTGTTTTTGTTATTAATTGCCTTATATAATTGGCTGCTCCCATGTTAGGGGCATAGATATTTACAATTGTTAGATCTTCTTGTTGGACAGACCCTTTAAGTAGGATATAGTGTTCTTCCTTATCTCTTATTACAGTCTTTGGTTTAAAATCTAATTTGTCTGATATAAGGATTGCCAGCCCAGCTTTCTTTTGGTGTCCATTAGCATGGTAAATGGTTTTCCACCCCCTCACTTTCAATCTGGGGCTGTCTTTGGGTCTAAAATGAGTCTCTTGCAGACAGCATATCGATGGGTCTTGTTTTTTAATCCAATCTGATAGCCTGTGTCTTTTGATTGGGGCATTTAGCCCATT
The DNA here is from genome assembly GCF_002201575.2 of Neomonachus schauinslandi. Classification (NCBI taxonomy): domain Eukaryota; kingdom Metazoa; phylum Chordata; class Mammalia; order Carnivora; family Phocidae; genus Neomonachus; species Neomonachus schauinslandi. The sequence continues at coordinate 415 of NW_025412389.1, read as the reverse complement.
TACATTCAGGGTAACTATTGAAAGATAGGAATTTAGTACCATTGTATTGCCTGGAAGGTGACTGTTACTGTATATTGTCTGTGTTCCTTTCTGGTCTATGTTGCTTTTAGGGTCTCTCTTTGCTTAGAGGACCCCTTTCAAGATTTCTTGTAGGGCTGGTTTCATGTTTGCAAATTCCTTTAGTTTTTGTTTGTCCTGGAAGCTTTTTATCTCTCCTTCAATTTTCAATGACAGCCTAGCTGGATAGAGTATTCTTGGCTGCATATTTTTCTCATTTAGTGCTCTGAATATATCCTGCCAGTCCTTTCTGGCCTGCCAGGTCTCTGTGGATAGGTCTGTTGCCAATCTAATGTTTCTACCCTTGTAGGTTACATATCTCTTCTCCCGAGCTGCTTTCAGGATTTTCTCTTTGTCT
>NW_025412388.1:0-3259 GCF_002201575.2 Neomonachus schauinslandi | reverse complement strand
AGGTCTTTCAACCATTTGGAGTCTATTTTTGTGTGTGGTGTAAGGAAATGGTCCAGTTTCATTCTTCTGCATGTGGCTGTCCAATTTTCCCAACACCATTTGTTGAAGAGACTGTCTTTTTTCCATTGGACATTCTTTCCTGCTTTGTCAAAGATTAGTTGGCCATAGAGTTGAGGGTCCATTTCTGGGTTCTCTATTCTGTTCCATTGATCTATGTGTCTGTTTTTGTGCCAGTACCATACTGTCTTGATGATGACAGCTTTGTAATAGAGCTGGAAGTCCGGAATTGTGATGCCACCAGCTTTGCTTTTCTTTTTCAACATTCCTCTGGCTATTCGGGGTCTTTTCTGGTTCCATACAAATTTTAGGATGATTTGTTCCATTTCTTTGAAAAAAGTGGATGGTATTTTGATGGGGATTGCATTGAATGTGTAGATTGCTCTAGGTAGCATTGACATCGTCACAATATTTGTTCTTCCAATCCATGAGCATGGAACGTTTTTCCATTTCTTTGTGCCTTCCTCAATTTCTTTCATGAGTATTTTATAGTTTTCTGAGTACAGATCCTTTGCCTCTTTGGTTAGATTTATGCCTAGGTATCTTATGGTTTGGGTGCAATTGTAAATGGGATTGACTCCTTAATTTCTCTTTCTTCTGTCTTGTTGTTGGTGTATAGGAATGCCACTGATTTCTGTGCATTGATTTTATATCCTGCCAATTTACTGAATTCCTGTCTGAGTTCTAGCAGTTTTGGGGTGGAGTCTTTTGGGTTTTCCACATAAAGTATCATATCATCTGCAAAGAGTGAGAGTTTGACTTCTTCTTTGCCAATTTGTATACCTTTGTTTTCTTTTTCTTGTCTGATTGCTGTGACTAGGACTTCTAATACTATGTTGAATAGCAGCAGTGATAGTGGACATCCCTGCCGCATTCCTGACCTTAGGGGGAAAGCTCTCAGTTTTTCCCCATTGAGAATGATATTCGCTGTAGGTTTTTCATAGATGGCTTTTATGATATTGAGGTATGTACCCTCTATGCCTATACTCTGAAGAGTTTTGATCAAGAAAGGATGCTGTACTTTGTCAAATGCTTTTTCTGCATCTATTGAGAGGATCATATGATTCTTGTTCTTTCTTTTGTTAATGTATTCTATCACGTTGATTGATTTGTGGATATTGAACCAACTTGCAGCCCAGGGATAAATCCCACTTGGTCGTGGTGAATAATCCTTTTAATGTACTGTTGGATCCTATTGGCTAGTATTTTGGTGAGAATTTTTGCATCCATGTTCATCAGGGATATTGGTCTGTAATTCTCCTTTTTGATGGGGTCTTTGCCTGGTTTTGAGATCAAGGGAATGGTGGCCTTATAAAATGAGTTTGGAAGTTTTCTTTCCATTTCTATTTTTTGGAACAGTTTCAGAAGAATAGGTATTAATTCTTCTTGAAATGTTTGGTAGAATTCCCCTGGGAAGCCATCTGGCCCTGGGCTTTTGTTTTTTGGGAGATTTTTGATGACTGCTTCAATTTCCTTAGTGGTTATAGGTCTGTTCAGGTTTTCTATTTCTTCCTGGTTCAGTTTTGGTAGTTGATACATCTCTAGGAATGCATCCAATCCTTCCAGGTTATCTAATTTGCTGGCATAGAGTTGCTCATAATATGTTCTTATAATTGTTTGTATTTCTTTGGTGTTGGTTTTGATCTCCTCTTTCATTCATGATTTTGTTGATTTGGGTCATTTCTCTTCTCTTTTTGATAAGTCTGGCCAGGGGTTTATCAATCTTATTCTTTCAAAGAACCAGCTCCTAGTTTCGTTGATCTGTTCTACTGTTCTTTTGGTTTCTATTTCATTGATTTCTGCTCTGATCTTTATTATTTCTCTTCTCCTGCTGGGTTTAGGCTTTATTTGCTGTTCTCTCTCCAGCCCCTTTAGGTGTAGGGTTAGGTTGTGTACTTGAGACCTTTCTTGTTTCTTGAGAAAGCCTTGTATTGCTATATACTTTCCTCTTAGGACTGCCTTTGCTGCATCCCAAAGATTTTGAATAGTTGTGTTTTCATTTTCATTGGTTTCCATGAATTTTTTAAATTCTTTAATTTCCTGGTTGACCCATTCATTCTTTAGTAGCATGCTCTTTAGCCTCCATGTATTTGAGTTCTTTCCAACTTTCCTCTTGTGATTGATTTCTAGTTTCAAAGCATTGTGGTCTGAAAATAGGCAGGGAATGATCCCAATCTTTTGGTACTGGTGGAGACCTGATTTATGACCTAGGATGTGATCGATTCTGGAGAATGTTCCATGGGCACTAGAGAAGAATGTGTATTCCGTTGCTTTGGGATGGAATGTTCTGAATATATCTGTGAAGTCCCTTTGGTCCAGTGTGTCATTTAAAGTCTTTATTTCCTTGTTGATCTTTTGCTTAGACGATCTGTCCATTTCAGTGAGGGGAGTGTTAATGTCCCCCACTATTATTGTATTGTTGTCCATGTGTTTCTTTGTTTTTGTTATTAATTGCCTTATATAATTGGCTGCTCCCATGTTAGGGGCATAGATATTTACAATTGTTAGATCTTCTTGTTGGACAGACCCTTTAAGTAGGATATAGTGTTCTTCCTTATCTCTTATTACAGTCTTTGGTTTAAAATCTAATTTGTCTGATATAAGGATTGCCAGCCCAGCTTTCTTTTGGTGTCCATTAGCATGGTAAATGGTTTTCCACCCCCTCACTTTCAATCTGGGGCTGTCTTTGGGTCGAAAATGAGTCTCTTGCAGACAGCATATCGATGGGTCTTGTTTTTTAATCCAATCTGATAGCCTGTGTCTTTTGATTGGGGCATTTAGCCCATTTACATTCAGGGTAACTATTGAAAGATAGAAATTTAGTGCCATTGTATTGCCTGTAAGGTGACTGTTACTGTATATTGTCTGTGTTCCTTTCTGGTCTATGTTGCTTTTAGGGTCTCTCTTTGCTTAGAGGACCCCTTTCAAGATTTCTTGTAGGGCTGGTTTCATGTTTGCAAATTCCTTTAGTTTTTGTTTGTCCTGGAAGCTTTTTATCTCTCCTTCAATTTTCAATGACAGCCTAGCTGGATAGAGTATTCTTGGCTGCATATTTTTCTCATTTAGTGCTCTGAATATATCCTGCCAGTCCTTTCTGGCCTGCCAGGTCTCTGTGGATAGGTCTGTTGCCAATCTAATGTTTCTACCCTTGTAGGTTACATATCTCTTCTCCCGAGCTGCTTTCAGGATTTTCTCTTTGTCT
>NW_025412387.1:2361-3260 GCF_002201575.2 Neomonachus schauinslandi | reverse complement strand
TTCTAAAAGACCAAAATACACCCCAAATCTAGTGTGTGGCACTGATCTATATACCAGCCTGATCATATTTGATCACATTCTGGTTTTTTGTTGTTGTTGTTTTGTTTTGTTTGTTTTTGTTTGTTTTTATCTTTTTCTTTTTCTTTTTTTCTCTTTCTGTTTCTTTTTCCACTGCTTCAGGTCTTTTCTGATTTGTTTAGAGTATATTTTCTGGGGACGTTGGTACTCTGCTAGCATTTTCTTCTCTCATTAATCTATTCTCCTCTGCACAAAATGACAAGATGGAAAAAATCACCTCAACAAAAAGAACAAGAGGTAGTACCGACTGCCAGGGACCTACTCAATACGGACATTAGTACGATGTCAGATCTAGAGTTCAGAATCATCACTTTAAAGATACTAGCTGGGCTTGAAAAAAATATGGAAGTTATTAGAGAAACCCTTTCTGGAGAAGTAAAAGAACTAAAATCTAACCAAGTTGAAATCAAAAAGGCTATTAATGAGGTGCAATCAAAAATGGGGGCGCTAACTGCTAGGATAAATGAGGCAGAAGAGAGAATCAGTAATATAGAAGACCAAATGATGGAAAATAAAGAAGCTGAGAAAAAGAGAGATAAACAACTACTGGATCACGAGGGCAGAATTCGAGAGATAAGCGATACCATAAGACGAAACAACATTAGAATAATTGGGATCCCAGAAGAAGAAGAAAGAGAGAGAGGGGCAGAAGGTATAATGGAGCAAATTATAGCAGAGAACTTCCCTAATTTGGGGAAGGAAACAGGCATCAAAATCCAGGAAGCACAGACAACCCCCCTCAAAATCAATAAAAATAGGTCAACACCCCAACATCTAATAGTAAAACTTACGAGTCTCATAGACAAAGAGAAAATCCTGTA
>NW_025412387.1:504-2261 GCF_002201575.2 Neomonachus schauinslandi | reverse complement strand
GGGATCCCAGAAGAAGAAGAAAGAGAGAGAGGGGCAGAAGGTATAATGGAGCAAATTATAGCAGAGAACTTCCCTAATTTGGGGAAGGAAACAGGCATCAAAATCCAGGAAGCACAGACAACCCCCCTCAAAATCAATAAAAATAGGTCAACACCCCAACATCTAATAGTAAAACTTACGAGTCTCATAGACAAAGAGAAAATCCTGAAAGCAGCTCAGGAGAAGAGATATGTAACCTACAATGGTAGAAACATTAGATTGGCAACAGACCTATCCACAGAGACCTGGCAGGCCAAAAAGGACTGGCAGGATATATTCAGAGCACTAAACGAGAAAAATATGCAGCCAAGAATACTATATCCAGCTAGGCTGTCATTGAAAATTGAAGGAGAGATGAAAAGCTTCCAGGACAAACAAAAACTAAAGGAATTTGCAAACACAAAACCAGCCCTACAAGAAATCTTGAAAGGGGTCCTCTAAGCAAAGAGAGACCCTAAAAGCAACATAGACCAGAAAGGAACACAGACAATATACAGTAACAGTCACCTTACAGGTAATACAATGGCACTAAATTCCTATCTTTCAATAGTTACCCTGAATGTAAATGGGCTAAATGCCCCAATCAAAAGACACAGGCTATCAGACTGGATTAAAAAACAAGACCCATCAATATGCTGTCTGCAAGAGACTCATTTTAGAACCAAAGACACCCCCAGATTGAAAGTGAGGGGGTGGAAAACCATTTACCATGCTAATGGACACCAAAAGAAAGCTGGGGTGGCAATCCTTATATCAGACAAATTAGATTTTAAACCAAAGACTGTAATAAGAGATGCGGAAGGACATTATATCCTACTTAAAGGGTCTATCCAACAAGAAGATCTAACAATTGTAAATATCTATGCCCCTAACATGGGAGCAGCCAATTATATAAGCCAATTAATAACAAAAGCAAAGAAACACATCAACAACAATACAATAATAGTGGGGGACTTTAACACCCCCCTCACTGAAATGGACAGATCGTCTAAGCAAAAGATCAACAAGGAAATTAAGACTTTAAATGACACACTGGACCAAATGGACTTCACAGACATATTCAGAACATTCCATCCCAAAGCAACGGAATACACATTCTTCTCTAGTCCCCATGGAACATTCTCCAGAATAGATCACATCCTAGGTCATAAATCAGGTCTCAACCGGTACCAAAAGATTGGGATCATTCCCTGCCTATTTTCAGACCACAGTGCTTTGAAACTAGAACTCAATCACAAGAGGAAAGTCAGAAAGAACTCAAATACATGGAGGCTAAAAAGCATCCTACTGAAGAATGAATGGGTCAACCAGGAAATTAAAGAAGAATTAAAAAAATACATGGAAACCAATGAAAATGAAAACACAACTATTCAAAATCTTTGGGATGCAGCAAAGGCAGTCCTAAGAGGAAAGTATATAGCAATACAAGCCTTTCTCAAGAAACAGGAAAGGTCTCAAGTATACAACCTAACCCTACACCTAAAGGAGCTGGAGAAAAAAACAGCAAATAAAGCCTAAACCCGTCAGGACAAGAGAAATAATAAAGATCAGAGCAGAAATCAATGAAATAGAAACTAAAAGAACAGTAGAACAGATCAACGAAACTAGGAGCTGGTTCTTTGAAAGAATTAACAAGATTGATAAACCCCTGGCCAGACTTATCAAAAAGAAAAGAGAAATGACCCAAATCAACAAAATCATGAATGAAAGAGGAGAGA
>NW_025412387.1:0-404 GCF_002201575.2 Neomonachus schauinslandi | reverse complement strand
ACCTATAACCACTAAGGAAATTGAAGCAGTCATCAAAAATCTCCCAACAAACAAGAGCCCAGGGCCAGATGGCTTCCCAGGGGAATTCTACCAAACATTTCAAGAAGAATTAATACCTATTCTTCTGAAACTGTTCCAAAAAATAGAAATGGAAGGAAAACTTCCAAACTCATTTTATGAGGCCAGCATTACCTTGATCCCAAAACCAGACAAAGACCCCATCAAAAAGGAGAATTACAGACCAATATCCTTGATGAACATGGATGCAAAAATTCTCACCAAAATACTAGCCAATAGGATCCAACAGTACATTAAAAGGTTATTCACCACAACCAAGTGGGATTTATTCCTGGGCTGCAAGGTTGGTTCAACATCCGCAAATCAATCAATGTGATACAATGCAT
>NW_025412386.1:0-3261 GCF_002201575.2 Neomonachus schauinslandi | reverse complement strand
ATCCTGTTCTTTCTTTTGGGGTGAATTTCTCCATCTCGTCATTGTGTCCAGAAAAGAAAAGAAGAAAGAAAAAATAAAATACAATGAAAGGAATCCAACACACTAGATAGATAGATAGATAGATGATAGATATATAGATAGATGAAAAAATTAGAAAAACCTGAAAAAATAAAACACTAAAAAAAATAAACATACAGAGAATGCTACTTAGTGTTTCCGCTAGGAGCTGAAGCTTTGCAGCCCTCTCTGATTGCTAAACGTGACAGGACTGAGTGGTTTGTGCCGGCCTTCGGGGGGAGGGCCCTGAGCACTGATCCTCAGGTGTACTTCAACTAGTGCAAATGCCCCTCTCCCAGCAGAGGCAGGCCTCAGTGTAAGCGGCTCTGGATTCCAGGATGTGGCGCTGTTTTACTCCCTGAAGGCTTGCGGCCCCAATGGGCGCCGCAAAACTTGGGGAGATATTTGGTAATTCAGCATAACGAAATATACCTGCTAAATGTTGAAATCACCAAGTTAACTTCAATAGTTACCAGCCTAGTACCTTTAAAAATGACCAAAGGGGCACCTGGCTTCCTCAGTCAGTAGGACACGTGGCGCTGGATCTCAGGGCGGTGAGTTTGACCCGCACATCGAACACAGAGTTTACTTAAAACACAAAAAAGAAAACAAAAGCCCTTCCAAAGGACCCAAATCAATTAGGATCCAACAATTGAGCTGGTCGGTGGTGGGATGGATCCTCTGGCCTGTTCATCAGCCCCTGTGCCCTGAGCAGTCAGATGAGGTAGGTGCTTCTCAGCCACCCAGGTTCTCCCTCTAGGAGCTCAGGGTCTAGAGGGAAGACGGACAAACATGAATGAAAAACGTGAATGACAAGAGCAGTTGCTCCATAGGAAGAGAGCAGGGGCGACAGCTGGGTCCCGAGTTCCGGCAGGTGAGGGGTCTGACAAGGCCGTGCTGAGGTGACATTGAGATTTCCTGAGGCAGGCCAAAGAGACACCCCAGCACAAATCCAAGTATATGCAGCCAGCAGAGGGCACCACGCTGCAGAAGAGTGGAGGCCCAAGTTGATGTTGCCAGAGTGGAGGTTAGAAAGGAGGCCAGGGTGGCTGGTGGAAGCTGAGGAGGAGAGCAGAGAGGGAGAGTAGGAGGGGCAGGGCCTGGGGCAGGTGGACAGTCTCAGCGCCCTGCTCCTAGTGCTGGGTCACACCACATCTCCCCACACTCGGTGGCTTCGCCCACCAACACTCACTGGGTACAGTCTCCGGGGATCAGGACCCCAGCAGTGCTCAGCTGGGGGCTCCTACCAGAGCCTCTCAGGAGGTTGGGGCTGTTGACACTAAGGCAGGACCTGCTTCACTTAGAACCCGAGCTCACTTAGGGGTGTTGGCAGGATTCAATCCACCTCGAAGGTCTGAGTTCTTCTGTCTGTTGTTGGCCCTCGGTGCTAGGCCACGTGCACATGCCTGTGTCATGGTTCCACATAGGGGCTTGTTCCCTAGTGTGGGGATCTGAGAGAACACGGATCAGGGTCAGCACGGGGCCGGGCACGGAGCTTTTATAACCGAATCTCAGAAGGGGCTTTGGGTCGTGTTGCCATGTTCTGTGGAATGGAAGTGAATCACTACGTCCAGATCACACTCCAGGGGAGGGGGTTACACAAGGATGTGTACACAGGAGTTGGGGATCGGCGGGAGCCACTGAGGGGAGAAGGGGAAGACCCCGGCCGGGTCAGTGCCTTGCCCAGAATCAAGGACTGGTAAGAAGGCTGGACCAGGCACGAACCCATCTCTTTGTCCTTAAAGTTGGGGCCCTGGATGCACCTCAACATTCAGTGGGGGCTCTGGAAAAGGTCGTGTTGAAGTAAGTGGCTACAGAGATGGAGATGGTGTGGGGGTGAGGGTGAGCATTGATACCCTACAGGAGGCATTCCAGCACGTTCTTGTCTGAGGAGGAGCCAGGTCATGGCAACCCACTGAGTGGCCCCCCATCCACATCACACCCATTGGAAAGGAGGTAATGGCTCGCAGAGCAGGACAGGCAGACTCTAGGGGTAAGGGTGGATTCTGACCTTCAAGGGCCAAGGCTCCACCACCTTCTTTAGGGTTTGCTCTGGAAGTTAGGAAGCCTAAGATCTTGGGAAGCTATTGCCCATCCCTCTGTCAGAGGGGCTCCCCTCTTCTGGGTCTCCAGAGTGTGAGCCCTGGTGTACACACGTGCACAACATGCTGAGCGTCCACATGCTCACACGCACACACACACACAGAGACACCAGTAGGGACTGTGGGGTGGAATCTGACCAGTAGCGGGCTCAGAGAAGGTGAGAAGAGGAAGAAAATGTGGTTGGAGGTATTTCCTACATGAGACACCACTCCTCCAGTTTCATAGATCTCATCCCACATATGCCTTGGACGTCTGGAGGAAGTCCATGCTGGAATACTGTGCACTGGACAGACCAGACACAGACCGTCCCTGACAAGCACAGTGGCTTAGGCAGGGTCAGACCAGGTAAGAGTGGAGAGTTGTGTCTGAAGCCGGGTGTGTTTCCAAGCTGGGGCCCTGGCTGCACCCAGACCTTCCCTGCGGGCTGTGGTGAGGGGTGAGCTGTGTCACGGGGCACAGATGTGGCCTTGCCTGCAGACCGGGGATGAGCAGCCGGGAGCCCAGAGCACTGTTGCTGGGGGTGTCAATCCAGGAGTGGACCCAGGTAGGCGATCCCAGGCAGTGAAGTCACTTCCTTGACCACAGACCCCAACAGAACTTGGAAGCCCCGTGACCAGGCAACCACATTCTACTGTAGTCCCGCATCAGGGTCACTTGACTGGAGACATCCGATCGTGAAAGATGTTCTCTTGTTGTTTGCCTACTTCCCGGGGCTCTGGCTTCCAGAAACCCCAGGGTAAGGGCTTTTTCACCTGCTGCAGACATTGGCTCAAGGCTCGCCCCCGCTGCCTCAGGGCGTTTGGCAGGAGGGGCCATAAGGTAATACAGAGAAGGCCCGGCCAGCCAAGCCACCTCCCTGAGCCACCCCAGGGCAGCCCCATCCCCTCCTCTTGAGATTCCGGGAAGGAGGGATGTGTGGGGAGGTCCTGCCCCTGGGCTGGAGGACGTCGCAGGGCAGCGGATGCCCTGGCGGTGCCTTCATGTTCACACCGACGTCTTGGTGGACAGGGGTGGGGGGGCCGGGCGATGAGGATGCCTGAGGGCCTCTCACCTGTGCCAGAGTGAATCCAAGGCCCTGAGGCTGTGTCACGTTTCTCTCCG
>NW_025412385.1:0-3262 GCF_002201575.2 Neomonachus schauinslandi | reverse complement strand
AAAAAAAAAAGGTAGCTTTTATTTAAATGTATTAAGTAACTCATTTCAAGAGATGAAAATTAGAGAAATATAACTGAAATCACTGGATATAAAACATATGATTAATCCTTAACATTATCAGGCAACAATGAAATAATGTTTTAAAAAATAAAATTGTTGGGGTGCCTGGATGGCTCAATTGATGAAGCATCTGCCTTTGGCTCAGGTCATGATCCCAGGGTCCTGGCTGGTTCCCTGCATTTAGCTCTCTGCTCAGTGGGGAGCCTGCTTCTCCCTCTCTGCTGCTCCCTCTGCTTGTGCACTCTCTCTCTCTCTAATAGGAAAATAAATAAATAAAATTTAAAAAATAAAAATTAAAATAAATAAAATAATTATTTTAATAATTATTTAAAAATAAAATAATTATTATATTTATTTTAATTTTTATTTTTTTAAAGATTTTATTTATTTATTTGACAGAGAGATACACAGTGAGAAAGGGAACACAGGCAGGGTGAGTGTGAGAGGGGAAGCAGGCTTCCCACTCAGTAGGGAGCCCAACGAGGGTCTCAATCCCAGGACCCTGGGATCATGACCTGAGCTAAAGGCAGACGCTTAACAACTGAGCTACCCAGGAGCCACCCAAATAATGTTTTTATTAACCATCACTGTTGTGGGGTTACACAACTTACAAAATCTTAATTTAATTTAATTTTTAATTTTATTATTTTCATTTTTTCTTTTTCAGAGAGAGACAGAGGAAGAGGGAGAGAATCCATGCTGGGCATGGAGCCCAACACAAGGCTCTATCTCAGGACCTCGAGATCATGACCAGAGCCAAAATTAAGAATCAGACACTTCCCTTACTGAACCACCCAGGTGCCCTTAAATATTTTACTTTAATAGAACTGCATATATTTATCACCATGTATTTGCATTTTTGAAATACTTTACCTATTTTATAACCTCCGATCATTCTAAACATATTGTTGATTATGATTATTGCTAAGCATAATGTAAAATTCTGATGATAAAATGAGGAAGAAATGTACATGTTTCCTACTCCAGTTAGGAATACAAATATCCTGGGGTGCTTGGGGGGCTCAGTTGGTTAAGTGTCTGACTTGAGGTCCTGGGATTGAACCCTGACTTGCGCTCTCTGATCAGCAGGGAGTCTGCTAGTCCCTCCCCCTCTAACCCTTCCCCCACTCCGCTTATCCCACCCCTTCGGCCCCTCCCACTGCTCTTGCTCCCTCTCCCTCTCAAATAAATAAATAAATAAATAAATAAAATCTTAAAAGAAAAAAAGAATGTAAGGATCCTGGAGGTCATGCTCTCTCAGGGAGAGGACACACTGGGCTACTACTTAATCTTGATTCTATGTTACTTTGCCAAGATGACCCACAACCGCTTTGTCCTCATAGACTTGAGATGATTTAAAGTCAATATAAGACCAAATAAATCTCAAATGCATACTTCTATATTCTTTTTGCCCAATCACTTAAGTAATATCACTATAACCTAGCCAGTTCAGAAGTATGCTTATAAAAATATAGGCATGTAAAAATGCAATTTAGTCTACATCATCATTGGAATGAAACACACACTTTTATTTATTTTTTTTAAAGATTTTTATTTATTTATTTGACAGAGAGAGAGATAGCGAGAGCAGGAACACAAGCAGGGGGAGTGGGAGAGGGAGAAGCAGGCTTCCCGCCGAGCAGGGAGCCTGATGTGGGACTTGATCCCAGGACCCTGGGATCATGACCTAAGCCAAAGGCAGACACTTAACGACTGAGCCACCCAGGCACCCAGAAACACACACTTTTACATATGTCTGAGACTAGTGGCAACTTTTACTTCTAAATGTGAGTTGTAGTAAACTCATCAAGGCACTATAATTTCTTCTAACTTACTTCAATGGAATCAGCAGCCTAAACAGTTACTGGATGGCTGAAGTGTTGTTCCTGTGAATGGTAGTTCTTTGCCTTCACAAAACCATGTCTTTGATAAAAAAGAATAATAATAATAATAATAATAAAATTTTTAAAAAAGATCTAGTCTTGAAAGTCTGTTTTCTACCAGATAAACAGACATATAAATTTTATTTCATTAAATAAAGCATTTCAAATTCATTTCCACTGATATATATGGCCTCATATGAAGTCCATTCTTCTAGGATATTTTACTTGAATTGAAATATTAATCAAGGAATAAAATATGGATGTGCAAAATTAGATATAAAAATGATTTCCAGCTACCGTTTTAGTGTATTACTAAGAAAGTCACAGCAATTTCTTGAATATATTTTTAATAAAATTATATTACTTGAGGATCATCTATAGCAAATAGTTATATAGAAAGAATTCTATATATATATACATATATAGAATGTATACTCTTCTTTTTTATGATGTAAAATGGTAACATGTCTTATCACTTTCCTATAAAATACCTTAAAACAATTTCATAAAACAAAACAAAACAGAAATTTAACAAACAAAATACCTCCTTTAAGGAGACAAGCATTAACAGTTTTAGACAAAAACATTGACACTTGAATCCAAACATCTGATTTTAAATTAAGGAGAAATCCCTTTGCTGTTTAGCACTTGCCTAAAACCAATCACTAAGGAAATATTTCTAGAATATTAAAGGGCAAATCTAGGTTTGAGAACTCCGGATCATGCACTGTTCTCCCTAAGGAAAAAAATAAAAACAAATACAAATACAAAATTCACATATGTCTTTGGAAAGAGTCTATGCAAGTGAGAGGCTTCAAATATTCAGTTTCTTTAGCTCCAAATCTGCCTGTGATTTCAGTTGAATAAGTTTTCATCGTGTTTATCAATTCACTGTTTTTATTTTCACTTGCTGTTTTGTTAGAAAACTATATTAAGTGTTTTATGTTAGAAGAAAAGTAAATTATTTATGATCGTTATCCCTGATGGAGCAGCCACAGGAGATCTGGCTCAGCCCTGGGCACTCCCTGCGCTGGAGCTTTCCTGCCTTGGGTGGCTCTGGACATGCGTGATTGTTTGCTTCCTTCCAGCTCTGCATTTCATTCCAGCAGGCGTCTGCTTCCAGAAGCTCTCTCGTCATGGACTCCAGAGAGGGGACTGAGTACAAGGTCATGCTAAAGTAGAGAATTGGGCGTGTGGAACAAGTGCACAGATGAAGCCGGGAAGGCAGAGAAGTTCACGTATACTTTGTTGCTTTCCTATGTGTTTGTTACCACCGCCTGAGAATTTTTTTTAACTGAAAGGCACAGGCAAGGCTTGGT
>NW_025412384.1:0-3264 GCF_002201575.2 Neomonachus schauinslandi | reverse complement strand
TCATCCTGTGCTCATTTCCCCAGGTCAAGAATGTGGAATGGAAATACTCATATTAGCACTGGTGCAATTCCCACTTTGGTTTCTGAACCTTGGTCTGATGTTTATTAGGAAAGAGGAGACCAAAGAGAGGCCTTTGGAACCATGCCCTTCCTCAGACTAAATCAGAGGCCATGCAGCATCCTTGGAGGGATGGGAGAGATTAGTAAGATTGTGAAGCTCTGCAGAGAGGCAGAGTGGGTTATTCCAACCACTGTTCATTTTACTAGGCTGGTCTACTGTGGATACCAAATGGGTCACGGAGACTCACCCTGACTTTCACAAACTTCATGAGATGAAGACACAACTGCATCTGTGATTCTGTCTCTGGATTGCCCTGTGGAGGAAAACTGCCAGGTGGAACCCTGCAGCCCACTGGGAACAAACCTTTTGCCCTGAGGTACTGCTTCTGAAGGAAGGTCTATGACCAGCAAAGTCAACAATACAAGCTTAGAGCCACATTAAATCATCACTGATGAAAGCAGGCTAGACAACTGTCAAGATGGGCCATCTCTTAAGAAAGGAGATTTGGTAAATATACTGAAAAATATCCTAGCCACAAAAGACAGCAGACACACAGACGTACTGTGCTGGTGAGTGGCTGAGGGGAGAATTGCCTGCATCACCTGTTGGTTTTAAATTATCGAGTACCTGGGCAGCCACGCACCCCAGTCACTATTTTGTCTATAACCTGTCTCATAGATTGAAGTGAATTCTCTTTCTTACCCCAACAGAGCTGAACTTGATTGGACATTCGGAAGCGGTCACTGAAAGGAAGTAGAAGACCCATGGCAATGATCCATGAGCAAAACTTCTCTGCTACCCCGGGACACCCATTTTCCTGTTGGCCACACAGCTTCTGCAGCAGAGCTCACTCTGCAGATGAAAATGGTCCTTAGGAGGTCGCACTGGCAGGTCACTTGGCTCAGAAGTCTCCCAGAGGAGCGAGGTCTGGTAAGCACAGCCAGTGGGCATCACCAATGCCGAGGCTACTGATGTGTGCAGAAAGCAACACGGAGGGGCACAGAGAAAACTCTGTGGTCCAAGGCCTGGGATACCACATGGAAAAGGGCAGCCTTGGTTTGCTCTCCCATCCCCCCAAATACCTCCTGCCTCCCTGGGGGATGGGCCAGGTGATGGGCTGTATATCTTCCTTCTGAAGAAGCACCCAGCCTTTGGATTTCATGGGTGACCTTCCTTCTCTTTTTGTTTATGTGCTGACGGTGCTCTGAGGGAGCACTTAGCAACCACCATTTGGGCAAAGAAAGGTCAGAGACTGACAATCACAGTTGGCCATGGGGAGGCGCAGGAAATGAGAGACTGAGAAGAGGTGAGAGCCGGCCAGCAAATGTGTTACCCTGAGGAGGAGCATGCTAGAGAGAAACACAGGTTTCTCACCTGCTCCTCAGAACCATAGCACTAGGGTAGGTGCAAATTTCTGCTCCTACGATTTCCTTAGTAGAGACAAGAGCAAAAGACATAATGAGATGAGAACACAGACCAAGGACCCCAGAGGACCTGGGTCCACCAAGTTCTCACATAGGATGTGAGGAATAGTTCACATAGTGCAAACCTCTAAATGGACTATCATAGACTCATAAAAATTATGTCAGTAAGCATGTATAATAGCAGGGAAAATTGAAAACATAAGAAAATGAATATATAGTGAAAAAAGAGAAGTAATTCTTTTTTTAAGTAAACTATTTTTTCGGTAGGCTGCATGCCCAAAGCAGGGTTTGAACTCACAACCTTGAGATCAAACCTGAGGTGAGATCAAGAGTCAGACACTTAACCAACTGAGCCACTCAGGTCCACCACCCTTTTTCTAAGGTGTTAAGTAAAATCTCTCTCTCCCTTTTTTTTTTAAAGGAAACTCTACACCTAACATGGGGCTGAACTCAGGACCCCAAGATCAAGAGTCACATGCTCTACAGACTGAGCCAACCAGTCCCCCTTACTAGTGGGACTTTTGTTGAGTAGTTCAACCAAGAGAACTATAATGCTATAATCCACATGAGAAAGGCAGGTGACTTTTCTTGTATATAAGGAATCTAAGGGAACTTGCTCACTATATTTGGGGCCAACAGTGTAAAGACGCCCTATACTCTAAATCCCTGGGTCTCCCATCGTACAACACAGCTTTCCCTTCCTTGTAATACCATGAACCCGGTCGGCACCCACCGAACACAATCACCGCCTTCGTGTTCAGAAACGCAAGGCCCCACGTTCACGCCGGGCTGTGGCTGTCTAACCAACCCAGATGGCCTTGAGCTGACTGTCTTTATTCTACAACAAGCGGAGCTCCGGCTATGCCAGGTACCACTAGTAGGGGAAAGGGAGCTGCCGGCCCAATGCGGCTGCAGACTCGTGAGGTTGCATATGCTTTCGCACCTGGGCAACTGGTGCACAGGGCAGAGGTGGGGCAGCAGTGCCCCCTGTCATCCAGGAGGCCAGGGGGAGGCCGCAGAGGTAGGCAGCGGAAGGACTGTCTGACTGCACTGTGGTCACCGTGCTGCTCCGGACTTCCTGCTGAGGCACCGTGCTCCCCACGTGGATGTAATTCTGTGTAAGGACACAAAGTTGTTGTGCAGACAGGACCTCTGTCTCATTGCATACTGCGGGGAGGGATCCTTTTACTTGATGTATAAAGAGAGACCCCAGTGAGCAGTGCTTAAGCGTAACTGCAGAACGTATTAAAAGCTCCCTTTTCTCCAGAATGGGGTCCATTCCCCTGAAAATGAAAGGACTATTTTCAGGCCACTGCAACTCTGGCAAACAGACAATCCCACTTCCGGTGGGTGCAGGGCACATGGACACTGAGCGGGTGACAGAAGGGAGGCAGCCGTTCTCCTATCCAATCCACGCCTCCAGGCACATCCTTGAGAGGGAGGAAGGCCAGTATTTCCCCTCTCTCTCATCCACAGGGGCGCAGGTGTCAAAGGATAGCCTTCTCCAGCATGGTTAGCAACGTCCTACAGCATCTGCTAACCGTCAGGAACTGGTTTCAGTCTTGAGCTGCATGAATTTCACCACCTGAAAGCTGTGGCTGTGACATACTTAGAAAAACTACCCTTAGGGCCACAGCTTATTTGGATACTGTGCCAAGCAAGGGGATAAAAGCTTTGGACAAATTAATGTGTCCCAGGTAGCGTAAACAAATGGAAGGAAGGAAGGAAAGAAGGAAGGAAGGGGTGTGGGTGGGAGGTAGGAGAGAGAGAAGGGAGGGAG
>NW_025412383.1:0-3268 GCF_002201575.2 Neomonachus schauinslandi | reverse complement strand
AAGGAAAAACCCTCTATTACATAACTCAACAGCACCCTATACTTCACGGCAATCATTATAAACTTTCACTTCTTTAATTAATTAGTTGTAATACATTTTAAATTTTTATTGAAGTGGTAATTAATTTTACTGGAGTGTACAAATGGAATCAAAAACATGAAAAATTTATAGTAATACAGTAAGATAGATTAACCCAAAAAATCCACCCACCAAATGTTATAAAAATGGTCTAATAAAATGCGGAATGAAAGGGGAGCGATCATGACTAACACCAAGGAAATAGAAACAATTATTAGAAATTATTATCAAGAACTATATGTGAAGAAACTGAGCAATCTGGATGAAATGGAGGCCTTCCTGAAAACCTATAAGCTGCCAAGACTGAAACAGGAAGACACTGACCACCTGAATAGGCCAATAACCAGTAACGAGATTGAAGCAGTGATCCAAAACCTCCCCAAAAACAAGAGTCCAGGGCCTGATGGATTCCCTGGGGAATTCTACCAAACATTCAAAGAAGAAATAATACCTATTCTACTGAAGCTGTTTCAAAAAATAGAAAGAGAAGGAAAACTTCCAAACTCATTCTATAGAGCCAGCATTAACTTAATCCCCAAGCCAGGCAAAGACCCCATCAAAAAGGAGAAGTTCAGACTGATATCCCTGATGAATATGGCTTGCAAAATCCTCAACAAAATCCTAGCTAATAGGATCCAACGATACATTGAAAGGATCATCCACCACGACCAAGTGGGATTAATCCCCGGGATGCAAGTGTGGGTCAACATTCACAAGTCAATCAATGTGACAGACACATTAATAAGAGGTCTATATAGAATAAATAGAATAAATAAAATAAATAGAATATTGTTCACCTGAGATAAGCAGCCCCTAATATTCATAGCTGACCAGGCATTATAAGAATACCTTGGTATTGCTTCGAGCTGACCTTGTTGTTCCTCCATTAAAGATACACAAGGTCACAGAAAGCCATGGTGACCATACAAATGGAAAAACGGGGCAAAAAGATGTCTGTATTCTATTCACTGTACACTGTGGATATGTTGGTTTATATGGCAAAGTAAAGTCCAGGTTACAGATGGAATTAAGGTTGCTAATCACTTGACTTTAAAATAGAGAGATTATGCAGGATAGCAATGTGAACCCAAATTAATCACGAGGGTCTTTAAATGTGGGAGCAGGACATTGAAGGAATCAGAGAAATGACAGTGTGAGGTTTCAGCTCAATGTTGCTGACCTCAAAAGTCAGTGAAGGAAGGCACCAGCCATGGAGATCAGGAGATATCTAGAAAGTGAAAAGGCAAGGAAACTATTCTATTCTAGATTTTCCAGAGGAAATGCAGCCTGACAATGACTAGATTTTAGCTCAGTGAGACCAATTTCAGACTTCTGACCCCATGAAGTGTAAGGAAATAAACTGGTGTTTTGAAAGCTAATAAGGGTAGAGTAATGTGTTCTATCAGCAATAGGAAACTAATACCATCAATATTGAATATTGAACACAGCAACTCTGTGACCATGATGGACCATGGCAAAAACAAGACCCTGCCCGATCCTGTGTGAACACAGACACAACACGAACATCACCCAAGTCAAAAAAATACTGAGCATTTCCCTTTCCTCCAAATGAATGACTGTGGCTTTGTTACCAGTGACTGTGTTAGCCTTGCTTTGATAGGGTTCACCTATGTAAGAGTTATTAAGACAGCCAGTCATAGAATTCCTCATGCTTGCTGACAGCAGCAATCCAAAACAAGCCCCACTTCCTAAAAGCCTTGCACAATCACCTAACACAAACCTAAACATTATATATTTTTTCTATAATTTTCATCCTGAGATGTCCTATGATTCCCCTAAGATGGGTGCTCCCCACACTACAATAATTAATAAACCCATTTTTAATTGGGTTTATTAATAGGCACAGCATAGGGAACATAGTCACTGATATTGTAATTCTGTTGTATGGCGACTGATGGTAACTGCACTTGCGGGGAGCATAGCAGCATAATATTTAAGCTTGTGGAATCTCAAGTTCTTGCACCTAAAACTAATGCAATATTACGTTTTGACTATACTGAAATAAAATTAAAAATAAATAAAGCCATCTCTTTCTTTTTATTCCCAGTTTATT
Source organism: Neomonachus schauinslandi (assembly GCF_002201575.2). Classification (NCBI taxonomy): domain Eukaryota; kingdom Metazoa; phylum Chordata; class Mammalia; order Carnivora; family Phocidae; genus Neomonachus; species Neomonachus schauinslandi. The sequence goes on along the minus strand of NW_025412383.1, from coordinate 1,116 downwards.
TTTTATTATTAATTTTTCCATTCTACCATAGTTAATATACAGATCCTATGGTATCTCTTTTCACTGACCAGCTTATTTCACTTAGCATAATACACTCAAGCTCCATCCATGTTGTTGCAAATGGCAAGATCTCATTATTTTTTATGGCTGTATAATATTCCGTTTTGGTGTGTATGAGTATGTGTGTGTGTGTATTATAAATATAAATATATTAATAAATACATATATATTTATATGGTATATATGTATGTGCATGTGTGTTTACATACATACCAAAACTTATTGATCTACTGATCTACAGATGGACCCTTGGGCTGCTTCCAGAATTTGGCAATTGTCAATAATGCTGCTGTAAACATAGGGGTGTATATGTCCCTTTCAATTAGTGTTCTTGTATTCTTTCGGTAAATACCCAGGAGTGTGGTTACTGGCTTGTAAGGTGGTTGTGTTTTTAACTTTTTGAGGAACTTCCATACTGTTTTCCACAGTGTCTAGACCAGCTTGTTTTCTCATCAATAGTGCAAGAGGGTTCCTTTTTCACATCCTCACAAACACATGTTCTTTTGTTGTGTTGTTGTTGATTTTAGTCATTCTGACTGGTATGAGGTGGTATCTCATTATAGTTTGATTTGAGTCTCCCTGATGATGATGATATTGACCATCTTTCCATGTGTCTGTGGGCCAATGGGACGTCTTCTTTGGAAAAATGTTTGTTATGTCTTCGGTCCATTTTTAATTGGATGATTTGTTTATTGGGAGTTGAGCTGTGTAAGTTCTTTATATATTTTGGAAATTAACCCTTTATCGGATAGCTGTTCGCAAATACCTTCTGTGATTCTGGAGGTTGTCTTTAATTTTGGTTGATTGTTTCCTTGCTGTACAGAAGCTTTGCATTTTGAGGTAGTCCCAGTAGTTTATATTTTATTGCCCTTGTTCAGGAGATCTATCTGGAAAAATGCTGCTAGGGGCGCCTGGGTGGCTCAGTCGTTAAGCGTCTGCCTTTGGCTCAAGTCATGATCCCAGGGTCCTGGGATTGAGCCTCACATCAGGCTCCTGGCTCATCGGGAATCCTGCTTCTCCCTTTCCCACTCCCCCTGCTTGTGTTCCTGTTCTTCT
>NW_025412382.1:1300-3270 GCF_002201575.2 Neomonachus schauinslandi | reverse complement strand
TAGGTCTTTAATTCATTTTGAATTTATTTTTGTGTATGGCATAAGAAAGTGATCCAGTTCATTCTTTCCCATGTAGCTGACCAGTTTTCCCAGCACCATGGTTGAAGAAATGTTCTTTTGCCCCCTGGACATTCTTTCCTGATTTTTTGAAGATTGATTGACTCTAAAATTGTGTTTGTTTATTTTTTTTCTATTATATTCTGTTGATCTATGTGTCTGTTTTTGTGCCAGTAACATACTGTCTTTATTAAAAAGCAATGTAATATAATTTAAATCTGGAAGTGTAATATTCCAGCTTTCATTATCTTTTTCATAATTATTTTGCTTATCAGGGTCTTTTCTGGTTCCATTTAATTTTAGGACTTTTGTTATACTTCTGTGAAAAATATTATTGGAATTTTGATAGGATTGCATGACATGTATAGATTGCTTTGGGTAATACATTTTAACAGTGTTTGTTCTCCAATCCATGAGCATGGAAAGCCATTTCATTTCTTTGTTTTGGTTTTAATTTCTTTCAGTGTTTTATAGTTTTCAGAGTAAAATTCTTTCACCTCTTTAGTTAGGTTTATTCCTAGGTATTTATTGTTTTTAGTGCAACTGAAAATGGGATTGTTTTCTTAAATTCTTTTTCTGTTGCTTTATTATGAGTATGTAGAAATGCAGTGGATTTCTCCACATTGATTTTGTATCTTGTGACTTTACTGAAGTAATTGATCAGTTCTAGTATTTTCTTGGTTTTTTTTTTCAGGTTTGCTATATACAGTACCATGTTACCTGCAAATAGCAAAAGTTTTACTACTTCCTTACCAATTCAGATGCCTTTTATTTATTTTTGTTGTCTATTTGCCATAGCTAAGACTTCTAGTTCTATGCTGAATAAAAGTGGTGAGGGTGGACATTGCTGTCTTGTTCCTGACCACAGAAGAAAAATCTCAGTTTTTCCTCATTGAGTATGGTGTTCGTTGTGGGGTTTCACATATAGCTTTTATGATGTCTCTATATATATTACCTCTAAAGATACTTTGTGGAAGTTTTTATCATGAATGGATATTGTAGCTTGTCAAATGCTTTTTCTGTGTTTTTGAAATAATCATGTGATTTTTAACCTTTCTCTTACTGATGTTATGTATCATGTTAATTGATGCGTAAATACCGAACCACACTGGCATCCTTGGAATAAAATGATATTTTTAATGTATTGTTGGATTGTGTTTGCTAGTGTTTCATTGAGGATTTTTGCATCTATGTTTATCAGAGATATTAGCCTATAGAGCACTTTTTTAGTGGTATATTTATCTGGTTTTGGTATCAGGGTAATGCTGGCCTCATAGAATAAATTTGGAAGTTTTCCTTTTCTTCTATTTTTTGGAATTATTTGAAATTATTTGAAAGGATTAGATGTACCAGTTTTGTTTTTTTAGCCCAACACAAGGCTCTATCTCAGGGCCCCGAGATCATGACCAGAGCCACAATTAAGAGTCAGACACTTCACTGACTGAACCACCCAGGTGCCCTTAAATATTTTATTTTAATAGAACTGCATATATTTATCACCATGTATTTGCATTTTTGAAATACTTTACCTATTTTACAACCTCTGATCATTCTAAACATATTGTTGAATATGAGTATTGCTAAGCATTATGTAAAATTCTGATGATAAAATGAGGAAGAAATGCACATGTTTCCTACTCCAGTTAGTGAGGTGGCACAGGTGGGTTAGCCTTGCAGTCCCCAGGCCTTTGGAGCTGCTGAGGTGGCCATGGAAACCAGGCAAACCTGATGAGGGGGAGGAAATGTCCTCCTCCCTGTGGATCACGAGGCGGCCCTGGAGGCCTGGGAAAGCGGGGATTGGCTCTATTCCTTAATTCAAAGGAATGAAACACATTGTCTTCCAAGGATGAGTGACCACGAGAGCTTGTAAACAAGCTAACGTCAATAGGTTAAAATTTCCAGGTCATAGAGTT
>NW_025412382.1:979-1290 GCF_002201575.2 Neomonachus schauinslandi | reverse complement strand
GTCCTGGTTTCTTGTAGACCCCTACCCAGGGTCCCCAACGCACTAGATGTTGACAAGTTAGGAATACAAATATCCTGGGGTGCTTGGGTGGCTCAGTTGGTTAAGTGTCTGCTTGGGGTCCTGGGATTGAACCCTGACTTGGGCTCTCTGATCAGCAGGGAGTCTGCTAGTCCCTCCCCCTCTAACCCTTCCCCCACTCCGCTCATCCCACCCCTTCGGCCCCTCCCACTGCTCGTCCTCCCTCTCTCTCTCAAATAAATAAATAAATAAATAAATAAATAAATAAATAAATAAATAAATAAATAAATAAA
>NW_025412382.1:0-969 GCF_002201575.2 Neomonachus schauinslandi | reverse complement strand
AAATAAATAAATAAATAAATAAATAAATAAATAAATAAATAAATAAAATCTTAAAAGAAAAAAAAGAATATAAGGATCCTGGAGGTCATGCTCTCTCAGGGAGAGGACACACTGGGCTGCTACTTAATCTTGATTCTATGTTACTTCGCCAAGATGACCCACAACCGCCTCGTCCTCATAGACTTGAGATGATTTAAAGTCAATATAAGTCCAGATAAATCTCAAATGCATACTTCTATATTCTTTTTGCCGAATCACTTAAGTAATATCACTATAACCTAGCCAGTTCAGACGTATGCCTGTAAAAATATAGGCATGTAAAAATGCAATTTACTCTACACCATCATTGGAATGAAACACACACTTTTATTTATTTATTTATTTATTTATTTATTTATTTATTTATTTATTTATTATTTATTTATTTATTTATTTATTTATTTATTTATTTATTGTTAAGATTTTTATTTATTTATTTGACAGAGAGAGAGATAGCGAGAGCAGGAACAGAAGCAGGGGGAGTGGGAGAGGGAGAAGCAGGCTTCCCGCCGAGCAGGGAGCCCGATGTGGGACTCGATCCCAGGACCCTGGGATCATGACCTGAGCGGAAGGCAGACGCTTAACGACTGAGCCACCCAGGCGCCCAGAAACACACACTTTTACATATAATGTCTGAGACTAGTGGCAGCTTTTACTTCTAAATGTGAGTTGTAGTAAACTCATCAAGGCACTATAATTTCTTCTAAATTACTTCAATGGAATCAGCAGCCTAAACAGTTACTGGATGGCTGAAGTGTTGTTCCTGTGAAAGGTAGTTCTTTGCCTTCACAAAACCATGTCTTTGATAAAAAATAATAATAATAATAATAATAAAAATTTTTAAAAAGATCTAGTCTTGAAAGTATGCTTTCTACCAGATAAACAGACATATAAATTTTATTTCATTAAATAAAGCATTTCAAATTCATT
>NW_025412381.1:0-3270 GCF_002201575.2 Neomonachus schauinslandi | reverse complement strand
GACTGTGGCTTTGTTACCAGTGACTGTGTTAGCCTTGCTCTGATAGGATTCTCCTATGTAAGAGTTATTAAGACAGCCAGTCATAGAATTCCTCATGCTTGCATGAGCAAGCATGGATATGCTTCTCTCAATTTAATACCAAAGCAAACCCCACTTCCTAAAAGCCTTGCACAATCACCTAAAACAAACCTAAACATTATATATTCTTTCTGTAATTTTCATTCTGAGATGTCCTATGATTCCCCTAGAATAGGTGCTCCTCATACTACAATAATTAATAAACCCATTTTTTAATTGGGTTTATTAATAGGCACAACATAGGGAACATAGTCACTGATATTGTAATTCTGTTGTTGTAATTCTGTTGAGCATAGCAGCATAATATTTAAGCTTGTGGAATCTCAAGTTGTGGAATCTCAAGGTCTTGTACCTAAAACGAATGCAACATTACCTTTTGACTATACTAAAATAAAATTAAAACTAAATAAAGCCATCTCTTTCTTTTTATTCCCAGTTTATTTTTTATTATTAATTTTTCCATTCTACTATAGTTAATATACACATCCTATGGTATCTGTTTCCACTGACCGCCTTATTTGACTTAGCATAATACACTCAAGCTCCATCCATGTTGTTGCAAATGGCAAGATCTCGTTATTTTTTATGGCTGTATAATATTCTGTTTTTGGTGTGTATGTGTGTGTGTGTGTGTGTGTCTTATAATATCTATTATATATATATATAAATACATATATATTTATATGGTTTATATGTATGGCCATGTGTGTTTACATACATACCACATCTTATTGATCTACTGATCAACAGATGGACCCTTGGGCTGCTTCCAGAATTTAGCAATTGTCAATAATTCTGCTGTAAACATAGGGGTCTATATATCCCTTTCAATTAGTGTTCTTGTATTCTTTGGGTAAATGCCCAGGAGTGTGGTTACTGGCTTGTACGGTGGTTTTGTTTCTAACTTTTTGAGGAACCTCCATACTGTTTTCCACAGTGTCTAGACCAGTTTGTTTCCTCATCAATAGTGCAAGAGGGTTCCTTTTTCGCATCCTCACAAACACTTGTTCTTTCATTGTGTTGATGTTGATTTTAGCCATTCTGACAGGTATGAGGTGGTATCTCATTATAGTTTGATTTGAGTCTCCCTGATGATGATGATATTGAGCATCTTTTCATGTGTCTGTGGGCCAATGGGACGTCTTCTTTGGAAAAATGTTTGTTATGTCTTTGGTCCATTTTTAATTGGATGATTTGTTTATTGGGAGTTGAGCTGTGTAAGTTCTTTATATATTTTGGAAATTAGCCCTTTATTGGATAGCTGTTCGCAAATACCTTCTGTGATTCTGGAGGTTGTCTTTAATTTTCGTTGATTGTTTCCTTTGCTGTACAGAAGCTTTGCATTTTGAGGTAGTCCCAGTAGTTTATATTTTATTGCCCGTGTTCAGGAGATCTATCTGGAAAAATGCTGCTAGGGTCGCCTGGGTGGCTCAGTCATTAAGCGTCTGCCTTTGGCTCAAGTCATGATCCCAGGGTCCTTGGATTGAGCCTCACATCCGGCTCCTGGCCCAGTGGGAACCCTGCTTCTCCCTTTCCCACTCCCCCTGCTTGTGTTCCTGTTCTTGTTATCTCTTTCCCTCTCTCTGTCAAATCAATAAAAAAATCTTGAAAAAATAAACTTTTAGAAAAATGTTGCCACAGCTGATGTCAGAGCCATTACTGCCTGTGCTTTCTTCTAGCATTTTTTAGTTTTCAGGTCTCATATTTAGGTCTTTAATTCATTTTGAATTTATTTTTGTGTATGGCATAAGAAAGTGATCCAGTTCATTCTTTCCCATGTAGCTGACCAGTTTTCCCAGCACCATGGTTGAAGAAATGTTCTTTTGCCCACTGGACATTCTTTCCTGATTTTTTGAAGATTGATTGACTATAAAATTGTGTTTGTTTATTTTTTTCTGTTATGTTCTGTTGATCTATGTGTCTGTTTTTGTGCCAGTAACATACTGTCTTTATTAAAAAGCAATGTAATATCATTTAAATCTGGAAGTGTAATATTTCTCTTTCAAAACTCTTCTGGCTATTAGGGTCTTTTCTGGTTCCATTTAATTTTAGGACTTTTTGTTCTAGTTCTGTGAAAAATACTATTGGAATTTTGATAGGATTGCATTACATGTATAGATTGCTTTGGGTAATACATTTTAACAGTGTTTGTTCTCCAATCCACGAGCATGGAAAGCCATTTCATTTCTTTGTCTTCTCTTCAATTTCTTTCAGTGTTTTATAGTTTTCAGAGTAAAATTCTTTCACCTCTTTAGTTAGGTTTATTCCTAGGCATTTTATTGTTTTTAGTGCAACTGTAAATGGGATTGTTTTCTTAAATTCTCTTTCTGTTACTTTATTATTAGTATGTAGAAATGCAATGGATTTCTCCATATTGATTTTGTATCTTGTGACTTTACTGAAGTAATTGATCAGTTCTAGTATTTTCATGGTGTTTTTTTTTTTTCAGGTTTTCTATATACAGTACCATTACCTGCAAATAACAAAAGTTTTACTACTTCCTTACCAATTCAGATGCCTTTTATTTATTTTTGTTTTCTATTTGCTGTAGCTAAGACTTCTAGTTCTATGCTGAATAAAAGTGGTGAGGGTGGACATTGCTGTCTTGTTCCTGACCACAGAAGAAAAATCTCAGTTTTTCCTCATTGAGTATGGTGTTTGTTGTGGGGTTTCATATATAGCTTTTATGATGTCTCTATATATGTTACCTCTAAAGTTACTTTGTGGAAGGTTTTTTATCATCAATGGATATTGTACCTTGTCAAATGCTTTTTCTGTGTTTTTGAAATAATCATGTGATTTTTAACCTTTCTCTTACTGATGTTATGTATCATGTTAATTGACGGGTAAATACTGAACCACACTGGCATCCTTGGAATAAAATGATATTTTTAATGTATTGTTGGATTGTGTTTGCTAGTGTTTCGTTGACGATTTTTGCATCTATGTCAGAGATATTAGCCTGTAGATCTCTTTTTTAATGGTTTATTTATCTGGTTTTGGTATCAGGGTAATGCTGGCCTCATAAAATAAATTTGGAAGTTTTCTTTTTCTTCTATTTTTTGGAATTATTTGAAAGGATTTGATGTAACAGTTTTTTGGTTTTTTTTTTTAATTTTTGTTAGAATTTACCTGTGAAGCCAAATGGTCTTATAATTTTGTTTCTTGGGAGTTTTTTATATTACTGATTCA
>NW_025412380.1:0-3272 GCF_002201575.2 Neomonachus schauinslandi | reverse complement strand
ATGGTATGGAAGACAAAGTAGTTGCTGGACAGAGCTTGGAGAAATTTAGATGGAATTTGCAAATTAAAGCAAATCTACCCCCCACCAATTCTTCCACCCTGACAAAGTACATCAAAAAACAAAAAAAAAAAAACAGCAAACTTCTACCTTGTAGAGAACTAAATTTGTATCTCAAATGCTGGTGCCAAGCCAAGGCCCCAAAGTATATACATTATCAACTCATAATATGAAGCCTTAATAATCACACTCTGGCTGTTTGTTCCCGTTTAGCAGTGAAATACATACGTTTAAGTGACAAAACGTCATTTGCTCAGAGATGTTAATTACATGATGATCCTAGGGGCAAGCATGTAAACAGTGATTTGTTAGTGAAATCACAGCCTAACAATGTCACCTAAAGGAGCCCAAGCCTCACAGGGAGACAGACATGGATCCACACTCCTCACTCATCTTTGTGCTGTTAGATCTGCCATGCTTCCTAATTTTCCTTCAGTCATAGTTCAAATTATCTTTGTTGGTATCAAACGAGCTTCATTTGTCCTGGATTTATTTATAATCTTTCTGATGACAATTCACAGAACGAGTCATCCCCACAGTGACAGCATAATTATCTCCATGTGTCGACTTGGGGGGATCATATTTGTCCTAATGTTTGTATGCTGGAGGAGAAATGAGGAATTGAGACGACTGAAGATGGGTTAAAATCTTCAAAGACTGAAATGGGCTTTTAAAAAGGATGGGGCAACAAAGATACACACAAACTGATGCAAGGTGTGACTGTTAATGTGGGTCAGAGGACGTGGAGAGCTCCCAACCTTTCACAAGGTGGAAACCCGGACGTGTCGGTTTTCCCCTCAAAAACAAATACCTCGCCGATACCTCTATTTCCATCTACAAACACTATCACACCCCGAGTGACCCAGGCTTGGAACTTCATTCACTAATTTTACAAAGCTCTAAGCACTAAGCTCCCAGCTGGGGTGGAAAGGGGGAGTTGGAAACCATTTCCACGAAATGTGCTCTGAGCAATGGCAGCAGAACACTGGAGGGTCTGCAAGACGTGCGATGTCTCACCCAGCTCAATAAATATTTGTCAAGTGAAGGAATGAATGTGTAATAAACGAATGAATTTCGTGCCTCTCCTTCCATGGCCAGTGTGAGCTAGTAGTCCTGAGTCAGTGAATCTGTTTGGGAGACAGGAGCAAGCCTGTGTGGGCTGAACCAAAGACAGTCCAGAAGGGAAGGGCTGAAGCCGAGGGCACTAACCAGCCTGAGCAATCACCTGCCTAAGCCGGGTCCTCCCACCCAGCTCTCATCGCTGATAAACTGACCATTCATCCCTTGAAGTGTGGCTCTGTGTATTCTGTTGGGTCAGAAATCATGTGGGCAAAAAAAAAGGGCATTACTTATTGATCCCCTAATGTCCCCACATTTGGTATATGGAATGTATAGAGAAACCTGGGTGTAGATATCTGGATATAAGCTGGAACCTTGAGTAATAAAGGAAAGTTGGTGAGATTAAAGGTTGTGCTGCAGTGGAGACAAGTAGCTGCTGGGAAATGATGCAAATGGCCACGGCTGGCCCCTCCTCCATCATACAGGGCGTGGGCTTGTGGCCAGTGGCTGGTGTTCACGGGGACAGAGCTGCTCGTAACAAGGGGGGAGCCTTAACATCCCTGCCCCTTCAAGCTGGTAACACGGGCCTCGCCCTGCAGATGGCTGCTGCTTGCTCTTGAGTGCAGCATACCCAGCTTCCGGTGCTTTCTTGGCAATGGCGTTGGAACAATAATCACTGCTTTCCGCGTGATCTCAGCCCGGTCTGTTGGCAGGGATTTTAAATTATAATCAGCAAGTTCTCTGTGTTTCTAGGGGCCCTGGGATCCAGTTTGAGGATCCAGTTTTAAATTGGTAGTATCAGACGAAGGGAACAGCAATGTCGTTATCCCAAACCCCATCTGGCATGGAGAAGAAAATGAGGGGCTCACCTTTCCTTACCATGTGCCTTGTCCAGGGCTTCTGAGTGTCACACCACCATTGCTCTCCCAGCACTACTATCCCCATCACCTCCATCACTACCACCATCATCACCACCTCACCTTCATCACCTCCACCACCATCACCACTCACCTTTATCACCTCCACCATCATGACTACCACCATCACCACCTCTATCACCTCCACTGTCACCACTTCCATCACCTCCACCATCATCACCACCATCACCTTCATCACCTCCACCACTATTACCTCCATCACCTCCAACACTATCACCTCCATCACTTCCACTACCAACACCACTTCACCTTTATCACCTCCACCATCATGACTACCACCATCACCACCTTCATCACCTCCACCATTACCATGACCACCATCATCACCTCTATCATCACCATCATCACCACCTCCATCACCTCCACCATCACCACCACCATCATCAGCACCATCCCCACCTCACCTTCATCACCTCCACCACCATCACCACTCACCTCCATCATCACCACCATCACCACCTCACCTTCATCACCTCCACCACCATCACCACTCACCTCCATCATCACCACCATCATGACTATCACCATCACCACTCCATCACCTCCACCATCGCCACCACCACCTCCATCACCACCACCAACACCTCCACTACCACCATCACCTCCACCACCACTACCATAATCACCAGCAACACCACCATCACCACAACCTCTATCACCACAATTACCATCACCTCCATTGCTCATGTAGTTATGGAGGCTGGCAAGGCCAAAATCTGCAGTGTAAACCAGCAGGCTAGAGCTCCGGGGAAGACTTGCAAATCAAATCCAAAAGCAATCTGCTGGCAGAATTCTTTCTTGCTCAGGGGAGGTCAGTAGCTTTCTCTCCAGGCCTTCAACTGACTGGATGAGGCCCACCCACATCACAGAGCATAATCCGTTTACACAAAGTCTATTACTGATTTAAATGTTAATCTCATCTAAAAAAATACCTTCACAGCAACATCCAGACTGGTGTTTGACCCAAAATCTGGGTACTGTGGCCCAGCCAAGCTGACACATGAAATTAACCATCACACCATGCCAGAGACCGTGACATAATTGGTTATGGCGCAACGTGGGCCTCAAGATGGCTAAAGCTCTCCAAGTTTCCTAAGTTACATTCAAAGGTGAGAACTATGCTCTAGAAATGCAGATTTCTGAAATGTTAACACTGATTTTTGAACCCTTCAGTTAAGGGGTCTTTGATTCACTGAAAACCAATGTGAGGACCAGAGG
>NW_025412379.1:1867-3273 GCF_002201575.2 Neomonachus schauinslandi | reverse complement strand
CCCCCCCCGCCCGCTGATTTCAGAGAGGGGACAAGAGAGCACCCTTACCGGTTCAATGATGGCAGGCTCTCCCTTCTGACCCTTCTCCCCTCGTGGTCCTTCAATCTGGATTCGCAAAACACAGGTGGACAGAGAATGAGCAGAGGAGGGAAAGGAAGGCCCCTTCTCACGGCCCCGGGGGCTCACCAAGCAGGGGCCGCTCACAGCCGGCCCTCCCCGGGCCCCGAAGGTGCAGGCGGAAGGAGCCCCCACAGCCCCTCACCCCTTCGTAGATGGTGTCCTGGTTGGCGGGCATGCCCGGCCCTATCTCCGACGGGGAGACGGTGGGGTCGTAGTAGGGGTCGTAGTAAGTCTCGTCCAGGTTCCGGATGGTTTCTTCAGTAAACTCCCCTTCCAAGTCGTCCTCTGGAGGCAGAGCCGGCTGGGAGGGAGGGGGCAACAGGGGTCACTGGATGACCGTGAGGAACTGGACAGAGACCCCCTCCCTGACCAGCCCCACAGCCTGGGGATGCCAATGACGGGGCCTCCCAGGAGCCCAGGCGAACTCGCGGGGGCCACTCCTGGGCCCCAGTGGCCTCTTCATGCATCTTCTCTCTCGCCACAGGGAGACTTCACCCCAAACCCCACAGGACCCCATAGCAAGCTGGGGCTACACGGGGACCGCACGCTGTGGGGAAGTCAGTGCCGTCGGGGGCTCCGGCCCAAGGCCTCGTGGTCTTGGGGTAACAAGCCCCCAGTCCCATCCCGCTGACAGAGGGGTCTGGACCCATCAGAACCAGGTGTCTGCTCTGTGCCGTCAAGAATCTGGCATCACGCAATGCCGACTTTGAAGCATTTGCTGTGTGCAGTGTGCGGTGCTCGACTCCTCCCCATCCGAAAGCTTGCCAACAACGCCTAGAGGAGGACCTGTGAGTGCCCCTTGTGAATGACAACTGAGATCCAGAGGGGACGAAACTCTCCAAAGTCAGTGGATGAGGCTCCGAGCCAGGTCTGCCCAGCAGGAAAGCCCTGGGCACTAGGTCGTACCGGGCACTAGGGGGCCCCACGCCTCCTCTGCCGGTCCAGACCCCCCGCTCGTGCACCTGTCCTGCCTGGCCCCCTCAGGCCACAGAGAGGGACACTGCAAACACGCACGTCCTCATCCGCCCCCACCCGAACCCCGAGAGCCCAGGCAGGCGGGGCTCATCGTACCCACTTCGCAGATGGAATGCAGACAACAGTAAGACCGGCTCAGTGAGTCGGGGACCCCAAACCTGCTCAGCGCCCCTGGGGGCTGGGCTCTGCTGGGCTGGGGGGCAGGGAGCCAGCCCAGGACCCCCGAGGTCAGAGCAGAGAAAAGAGGGAGCCCCGAGCACTCCCCCAGCCCCTGCCCCCTCCCCTGCCCCAAGCCCACACGGAAGAGAACC
>NW_025412379.1:0-1767 GCF_002201575.2 Neomonachus schauinslandi | reverse complement strand
AGTAGTCCTCGCTGGGCATGTAGTCGTAGTCCCCAATGCCGGGGTCCTCCTCCTTCCCGGCCCCCTCGCTGGCGTCGGGCACCGGAGGGGCTGCTGTGGTGGGTGGGGTCTGCTCCTGAGAGCGGGGAACAGAGCGGGAGTCAGGGAGGTCTGGAGAGGACCCCCAGCATGGCCCCGAGGCCAAGCAAGGGCCCTGCGGACTCCATCCAGGCCGGGAGGAAGCCAGACCCAGGGCATGCTGTCCATGGCCTGAAACCCCCGATCCTGCACTAGAACGGGCAAAAGGAAAAGACCTCAGATGCCAAGCCACATGCCCCCCTCATGCCTACGTCTGCTGGTGGCACGGCAGGTGGCGAGCCCGCTGCCCCACCTCCCCGCGGGCACAAAGCACAGATGATCACCTGGCCCCCAGGGAACTGGTTCCCTGCCGAGCTTCCAGCCACCCCATCCTGGCCCCCACACCAGCCACGGCGTCCTCCCCACCACGGCCTGCAGCTCCCACACAGACCTCGGCAATCTCTGTGGTCTCTCTAGCAGCTTCCACGGGCTTCTTGGTGGGGGTGGGCTCTTTGCCCGGGTCCTCCGTGTCCTCGTAGTAGGGGTACTCATAGTAGTAGGTATCACCTTCACCTTCTCCTTCCGGGTACTGAAAGCAAATCGGGGCCACGTGAGGAAGGCGGGACCCCGCCAGGAGCCAAGCTGCTCTCCTCACCGTCCAGGTTCAGCCAGGAAGGGGGAAAACCAGAAAGCCTTGGTTTCGAATGGGCCTCCACCTGCTCCAGCTCTGTGGGCAGCTGAGGCAGCCCCATGGGAAGCATGAGGGAGGGAATGGGGGGCTCAGGGCCCTTTCAAAGAAAGTTGAGTCCTAAAAGGTGCAGACGTTCTGATCTTTTAGAACCAAGGGCCAGGACAGCCGCCAAGCTGTGGGGACGGTCCTGTGGCGATGCTGCGGTCCCTCAGAATCCCCTGACCCTCACTGAAGCCCCAAACCACAGCGACAGAGAAGGTCTTGCCCCTAAAATGGGGACAGGGGCTTGGCCGGAGGCCTTGGCTGGAGGGACTCAGCCCGGGCTTGGAAGCCCTGCCTGGGCCATGGGACCCCAGCTTCACGAGGGCCACCCGTCCTTCTCTTCTGACCGGTCGGGACAGAAGGAGGCCAGGAGGACTAAGGACGGCAGGGTGAACATGACAGAAGCCAAGCGTCCCCTGAGACCCGGAAGCAGGAGAGGCCCTTCACTTGGAAATGGCGGAGAGAACTATAAGCAGGCTAAACCACAGTGCTGCCTGGGGCGGCACAGGACAAACTTCGGCTTCTTGCCCAGAGGGCTTATTTTAAAGGGGGTCCCCATGGCTATTGTGTCCCTCCACCCCCTGCCTGCCTGCCGGACCCGCCCCCTCCCAAGGGGTCTGCCTACAACCCCACCATGAACCCTGGGGGGCTGACTCACGTATTCGTCTGGGTTGGGGTCCTGTGACTGGGGCTTGTCAGGGACAGCCGTGTCACAGTCGGGGCTATAGTGCTCGCAGTAATCGTAAGCTGCCCGGTGGTCCGAGACGAAGAGCAGCTGCTGGATATCACCCTGGAAAAGGACAAAAGCCCTTGAATAAGTGGCACACAGGGGACTCACATGGGGATCCGGGAGGCCAGTGGGGAGTAGCCCAGACGCGCCTTGGGAGGAGCTTGTCCTCAGGACCAGCCTTCCTCTCAGCAAGCTGCTACCTCCAATCACCACTCAAGCTAGGACGGCCTGCCCATCCACCCCCCCC
>NW_025412378.1:0-3277 GCF_002201575.2 Neomonachus schauinslandi | reverse complement strand
ATGACTAGATTTTAGCTCAGTGAGACCAATTTCAGACTTCTGACCCCATGAAGTGTAAGGAAATAAACTGGTGTTTTTAAAGCTAATAAGGGTAGAGTAATGTGTTCTATCAGCAAAAGGAAACTAATACCATCAATATTGAATATTGAACACAGCAACTCTGTGACCATGATGGACCACGGCAAAAACAAGACCCTGCCCGATCCTGTGTGAACATAGACACAACACGAACATCACCCAAGTCAAAAAACTACTGAGCATTTCCCTTTCCTACAAATGAATGACTGTGGCTTTGTTACCAGTGACTGTGTTAGCCTTGCTCTGATAGGGTTCACCTATGTAAGAGTTAATGAGACAGCCAGTCATAGAATTCCTCATGCTTGCCTGAGCAAGCATGGACATGCTTCTCTCAATTTAATACCAAAGCAAACCCCACTTCCTAAAAGCCTTGCACAATCACCTAATACAAACCTAAACATTATATATTCTTTCTATAATTTTCATCCTGAGATGTCCTATGATTCCCCTAAGATGGGTGCTCCCCATACTACAATAATTAATAAACACATTTTTAATTGGGTTTATTAATAGGCACAGCATAGGGAACATAGTCACTGATATTGTAATTCTGTTGTATGGCGACTGATGGTAATTGCACCTGCGGTGAGCATAGCAGCATAATATTTAAGCTTGTGGAATCTCAAGTTGTGGAATCTCAAGTTCTTGCACCTAAAACTAATGCAACATTACGTTTTGACTATACTGAAATAAAAATAAAACTAAATAAAGCCATCTCTTTCTTTTTATTCCCAGTTTATTTTTTATTATTAATTTTTCCATTCTACTAGAGTTAATATACACATCCTATGGTATCTGTTTTCACTGACCGGCTTATTTCACTTAGCATAATACACTCAAGCTGCATCCATGTTGTTGCAAATGGCAAGATCTCGTTATTTTTTATGGCTGTATAATATTCCGCTTTTGGTTGTGTGTGTATGTGTGTGTGTGTGTCTTATTATATCTATTATATATATATATATAAATACGTATATATTTATATGGTTTATATGTATGTGCATGGGTGTTTACATACATACCACATCTTATTGATCTACTGATCAACAGATGGACCCTTGGGCTGCTTCCAGAATTTGGCAATTGTCAATAATTCTGCTGTAAACATAGGGGTGTATATATCCCTTTCAATTAGTGTTCTTGTATTCTTTGGGTAAATACCCAGGAGTGTGGTTACTGGCTTGTACAGTGGTTGTGTTTTTAACTTTTTGAGGAACCTCCATACTGTTTTCCACAGTGTCTAGACCAGTTTGTTTCCTCATCAATAGTGCAAGAGGGTTCCTTTTTCACATCCTCACAAACACTTGTTCTTTCGTTGTGTTGATGTTGATTTTAGCCATTCTGACAGGTATGAGGTGGTATCTCATTATAGTTTGAATTGAATCTCCCTGATGATGATGATATTGAGCAGCTTTTCATGTGTCTGTGGGTCAATGGGACGTCTTCTTTGGAAAAATGTTTGTTATGTCTTCGGTCCATTTTTAATTGGATGATTTGTTTATTGGGAGTTGAGCTGTGTAAGTTCTTTATATATTTTGGAAATTAACCCTGTATTGGATAGCTTTTGCAAATACGTTCTCTGATTCTGGAGGTTGTCTTTAATTTTCATTGATTGTTTCCTTTGCTGTACAGAAGCTTTGCATTTTGAGGTAGTCCCAGTAGTTTATATTTTATTGCCCTTGTTCAGGAGATCTATCTGGAAAAATGCTGCTAGGGGCGCATGTGTGGCTCAGTCATTAAGCATCTGCCTTTGGCTCAAGTCATGATCCAAGGGTCCTGGGATTGAGCCTCACATCGAGCTCCTGGCTCAGCGGGAACCCTGCCTCTCCCTTTCCCACTCCCCCTGCTTGTGTTCCTGTTCTTCTTATCTCTTTCTCTCTCTCTGTCAAATCAGTAAAAAAATCTTGAAAAAATAAACTTTTAGAAAAATGTTGCCACAGCTATGCCAGAGACATTACTGCCTGTGCTTTCTTCTAGCATTTTTTAGTTTTCAGGTCTCATATTTAGGTCTTTAATTCATTTTGGATTTATTTTTGTGTATGGCATAAGAAAGTGATCCAGTTCATTCTTTCCCATGTAGCTGGCCAGTTTTCCCAGCACCATGGTTGAAGAAATGTTCTTTTGCCCACTGGACATTCTTTCCTGATTTTTTGAAGATTGATTGACTATAAAAATGTGTTTGTTTATTTTTTTCTATTATGTTCTGTTGATCTATGTGTCTGTTTTTGTGCCAGTAACATACTGTCTTTATTAAAAAGCAATGTAATATAATTTAAATCTGGAATTGTAATATTTCTCTTTCAAAACTATTCTGGCTATCAGGGTCTTTTCTCGTTCCATTTAATTTTAGGACTTTTTGTTCTAGTTCTGTGAAAAATACTATTGGAATTTTGATTGGATTGTATTACATGTATAGATTGCTTTGGGTAATACATTTTAACAGTGTTTGTTCTCCAATCCATGAGCATGGAAAAGCCAACTCATTTCTTTGTTTTGTCTTCAATTTCTTTCAGTGTTTTATAGTTTTCAGGGTAAAATTCTTTCACCTCTTTAGTTAGGTTCATTCCTAGGCATTTCATTGTTTTTAGTGCAACTGTAAATGGGATTGTTTTCTTAAATTCTCTTTCTGTTGCTTTATTATTAGTATGTAGAAATGCAATGGATTTCTCCACATTGATTTTGTATCTTGTGACTTTACTGAAGTAATTGATCAGTTCTAGTATTTTCTTGGTGTTTTTTTTTTCAGGTTTTCTATATACAGTACCATGTTACCTGCAAATAGCAAAAGTTTTACTACTTCCTTACCAATTCAGATGCCTTTTATTTATTTTTGTTGTCTATTTGCTGTAGCTAAGACTTCTAGTTCTATGCTGAATAAAAGTGGTGAGGGTGGACATTGCTGTCTTGTTCCTGACCACAGAAGAAAAATCTCAGTTTTTCCTCATTGAGTATGGTGTTTGTTGTGGGGTTTCATATATAGCTTTTAGGATGTCTCTATAAATTTTACCTCTAAAGTTACGTTGTGGAAGGTTTTTATCATGAATGGATATTGTACCTTGTCAAATGCTTTTTCTGTGTTTTTGAAATAATCATGTGATTTTGGACCTTTCTCTTACTGATGTTATGTACCATGTTAATTGATGGGTAAATACCGAACCACACTGGCATCCTCGGAATAAAATGATATTTTTAATGTATT
>NW_025412377.1:0-3278 GCF_002201575.2 Neomonachus schauinslandi | reverse complement strand
AAAACAGTATGGAGGTTCCTCAAAAAGTTGAAAATAGAGCTACCATATGATCCAGCAATTGCACTACTGGGTATTTACCCCAAAGATACAAAAGTAGGGATCTGAAGGGGTACATGCACCCCGATGTTTATAGCAGCAATGTGCTCAATAGCCAAACTGTGGAAAGAGCCAAGATGTCCATCGACAGATGAATGGGTAAAGAAGATGTGGTATATATATACAATGGAATATTATGCAGCCATCAAAAGGAATGAGATCTTGCCGTTTGCAATGACGTGGATGGAACTGGAGGGTATTATGCTGAGCGAAATAAGTTAATCAGAGAAAGACATTTATCATATGACCTCACTGATATGAGGAATTCTTAATCTCAGGAAACAAACTGAGGGTTGCTGGAGTGGGGTGTGGTGTGGGAGGGATGGGGTGACTGGGTGATAGACACTGGGGAGGGTATGTGCTCTGGTAAGCACTGTGAATTGTGCAAGACTGTTGAATCTCAGATCTGTACCTATGAAACAAACAATACAATATATGTTAAGAAAAAAAAAAAGAAGAGGATAGCAGGAGGGGAAGAATGAAGGGGGGGAAATCGGAGGGGTAGATGAACCATGAGAGACGATGGACTCTGAAAAACAAACTGAGGGTTCTAGAGGGGAGGGGGTGTGAGGATGGGTTAGCCTGGTGATGGGTATTAAAGAGGGCACGTTCTGCATGGAGCACTGGGTGTTATGCACAAACAATGAATCATGGAACACTACATCTAAAACTAATGATGTAATGTATGGTGATTAACATAACAATAAAAAAACTAAAAAAAAGTTCTCTCATCCACTATTTCTAATGTAAAAAAAAAAAAAGAATCCAGAAATTTAGAGCCTTGAAGTTTCAGGAAAGTACACTATTTTAGATCCTAATCAGTTAAGCAATAGGATCAAGTCTTTAAGTATTGAAGACCAGTTAAATTTTTCAATGAAATGAAGCAAATCTTAGCAGAGATTCTCTAAATGCTGTTGCCACCATTTGAGAGCCACCAGTTGAGAGAGAAAAGCATGGGGATGAGAAAGCAAAGAAAAAAAGGGGAATTGAGAACTTTGTCACAGACCACAGAGAGGTCTGAAGCCACCTAGGTTTTGAAGGAATGGCATTGCAAAAGAAACCATGAGCCCTGATTGAAAAAGCCTTTGACTGTTTAAAGCTGAAAACAAGCCTTAGCCATGTTTCCACAATCAGGAGGCAAGCTTTGAAGATTGTACAGACCTTCCTTGGATGTGGCAACCTCATTTCTTGAAATAGTCCCACCTGGAGATGACTGGCTTGCATCAGAAGAGGACAAGAGTGAGAAATAAACCTTGACTGGGTTAAGCTATGGAGTTTTGGGGATTGTTTGTACAACAGCTAGAATTATTTATCATTAATTAAGTCACATAACTTTTTTTAAACAAGATAAAATTAGCATAATAGTAAGTTGGGAATTATTTACGATTGATTAAATCATTTAACTTTTTAAAAACAAGATAAAATTAAAATGCTTAGCAAGGAGTAAATTGGGAAGGGACAACTGGAGTTAAAAGTGGTCTTGGAAAGTAAAAGTCTTAGCTAACTTTTGAATTTAATTAAATAATTCCTAAGGTAACCACTCAAAGAATAACAACCGAGAGGTTTGCAAACCAATAAAGGAGGAAAATGGAACAGGAAAAATAAACAATTCAAAGTAAATCAAGAATTGAGGAAGAGAGGGGGTGCCTGGGTGACTCAGTTGGTTAAGCATATGGCTTCAGCTCATTTCTTGATTCCAGGGGCCTGGGACCAAGCCAAGCAGGGAGCCTGCTTCTCCTTCTCCCTGTCTCCGCGCCCCCCCCCCCAACTGCTTATGCCCTCTCTCTCTCAAATAAATAATAAATAAATAAATAGAATCTTTAAAAAAATAATTGAAGAAGAGAGTACAAAAATACTAGGACAGATGAAGCAAATAGAAACCCCAAAATATAATGATAGACACAAATCCAAACATATCAGTATTCACAATAAAGTAAGTGGGCTAAATGTTTTGGTTAAAAGACAAAGATTGGATTGTCAGAAGTAAATAAGAATCCAAAATCTGACTGTATGCTATTTACAAGACTCATACAAAAGCCCTAAAGATATACAAAGGTCGCAAGAAAAAGGACGGGTAAAGATACATCATGCAAATTCTATATCAAAGGAAAACAGCGTCATTTAATTAATATGAGGCAGATGAGATTTTTTTTAAGGCAAAAAGCATTTTTAGGGAGAAAGAAGGTCAATTCTTACTGATAAAAGTTTCACTTTACAGGGAAGATATAACAACTTAAAATATGTATGCATTTAATAACACAGCCTCAAGATAGAACCATAAGGAGATATAGACCATGCCATAATCATAAGTGGGAGATATTTTTTTTAATTTTTTTTATTCTTATGTTAATCCCCATACAGTACATCATTAGTTTTAGATGAAGTGTTCCATGATTCATTGTTTGTGCATAACACCCAGTGCTCCATGCAGAATGTGCCCTCCTCAATACCCACCACCAGGCTAACCCATCCTCCCACCCCCCTCCCCTCTAGAACCCTGTTTGTTTTTCAGAGTCCATCGTCTCTCATGGTTCGTCTAACCCTCTGATTTCCCCCACTTCATTCTTCCCCTCCCGCTACCTTCTTCTTCTTTTTTTTTTTCTTAACATATATTGCATTATTTGTTTCAGAGGTACAGATCTGAGATTCAACAGTCTTGCACAATTCACAGCACTTACCAGAGCACATACCCTCCCCAGTGTCTATCACCCATTCACCCCATCCTTCCCACCCCACCCCCCACTCCAGCAACCCTCAGTTTGTTTCCTGAGATTAAGAATTCCTCATATCAGTGAGATCATATGATACATGTCTTTCTCTGTTTGACTTATTTCACTCAACATAATACCCTCCAGTTCCATCCACGTCGTAGCAAATGGCAAGATCTCATTCCTTTTGATGGCTGCATAATATTCCATTGTATATATATACCACATCTTCTTTACCCATTCATCTGTCGATGGACATCTTGGCTCTTTCCACAGTTTGGCTATTGTGGACATTGCTGCTATAAACATTGGGGTGCACGTACCCCTTCAGATCCCTACTTTTGTATCTTTGCGGTAAATATCCAGTAGTGCAATTGCTGGATTGTATGGTAGCTCTATTTTCAACTTTTTGAGGAACCTCCATACAGTTTTCCAGAGTGGCTGCACCAGCTTGCATTCCCACCAACAGTGTAG
>NW_025412376.1:0-3278 GCF_002201575.2 Neomonachus schauinslandi | reverse complement strand
GGGACAGTCCCTTTGCCACGTATGCAGTCGAGACGCCAAGCAGGGGGGCACCGAGCCGGGGCCCTGGAGGTGGGGCAGGCGAGCCGTCTGCAGCAGGTGGGAGAGTGTGGGAGAGGACAGGTGGTCCAAAGGGCGAGAAGAGTGACAAAGGACAGGTGATGGTGCCTGGCAGGGAGGGCGGGAGAGGCCTGTTAGAGGGTCAGGGAGTGCAGTGTGCCGAGAGGGTGGCAGAGGGTCCAGAGGAGGGAGTGGACATGGAGAGACCAGGAGCCATGCCCCCCGAGTGGGGACTAGGATGTGAGGAAGCCGGTGCAGGAGGGAGAGCACAGCCAGTGAGGACCAGGGGAGAGGAGGCCAGCAGAGGAGGAGATGGTCGAGGTGGTGGCCCACTTAAAACGCTAGAGACAGCCCTGTCAGTGCAGGGGATGGTGAGAAGACGAAAGGTCAGAGAAAAGCCCCGAGTGGGACCTCCTCCAGGATGGCAGACCTGAAAAGGTAGAGGGTCTAGCGGTGCTTTCAGCAGCAGATGGAGTCAGTACAGCCCCCGGGGATGGAGAAGCTGGTCACCCAGGGTGCAGGAGGGCAGCTCAAGTAGGGAGCAGATGTCAAGGAAAAGAGCTGTGCCTCCCGCACATGACAGGTGGTTGGGAGTTGGTCAGGGGAGTGGAAGCGAATCGATACGGACAGGCAGCAGGGGAGAAAGGAGAGGGCCTCAGACATGGCCGGGGCTCCCGATGGGTAGAGCGAGCGCCACTGAAAAGGGGAAGGTGTCATGAAAAGCTCCCTATCTGGGGACATTGACAGATTTCAGGGGGCAAGGATGCAAGAAGGGTGGCATATGGGGTATTGAGATGGGATGGCAGGAGCAGAGCAGGGTGAAGACCTCACACCCTGGGCATTTGAAGACGCAGCACCCTCAGGAACAAATGGGGTAAGGGGCACAATGAGGTGGGAGAAGGGCGACAGCACTGCGGCACCGTCAGACAGACCCCGCCCAGGAAGCGGTGGCAGGTAAGCTCAGGGATACAGGAAGGACGCCTGTGCACAGCAGATACACTTAGGAATGGTGGGGGAGCATGCGGGAACCAAGGCCGGTAACCTTGCCCAAGGATCACCGAGTCCATGCCTCAGCTATGCCTACAGGGCAGAAAGGACGGACGTCTAGCATGTAGCAGCGAGACTCCACTAGAGGAGGAGGGAGGACTGTCGAAACCAGTGGGGTGTCAAAGGTCTAGTCTGAGAAGATAATGTGGACAGCAAAGGCCACAGAGGGAGAGAGCAGTGGCAAGGCAGTGGGGGCTTGGCCCTCTTGGTTGAGAGGTTGATCAGGTGGACAACAGAGGGCCAGGGAGAATGGGAAGGAGAGGGAGAGGAGGGTCCTAGGACCTGCAGTGTGGTGTTGTGAAGGGAGCAGGATCAAGAGGGGAGGAGGGAGCTGGACAGTGTCACTGGGGAGTGGCAGGGCAGTGGTGACAGGCAGGCGTGCATCAGATGACCCCCAGTGCAGACAGAATGGAAGCAGGTGAGGGAAGGAGGATGAGCTGAAAGTGCAGGTCTGGGGTAAGGTCCTGTGGGCAAGGGCTTGACTGAAAGGGAGGAGGGAGGTGGAAGGTGAGGTGGGGTGAGGCTAGGGAGAAGGGAGCCTCACGCAGGGGGGCAGGTCAGAGCCTGTGGAAGGACCAGACGAGCGACAGCAGATGGTTTCAGAGACAACATGGCCTGTTGAGGGGATGGAAAGAGGGTGAGCTGAGAGCAGGTCCCGGGAAGGGCGCGTATCCCGATGGTGAAGGGATGACCCATGCGACATGACAGGCTTTGGAGAGCCTTGACATACACAGGCAATGGGGAAAAGGCTGGTGCTTACCTGGGCTGAGGAGGGGAAGGGGAGATATGGGTTGTGTGAGGAAAGCTCCTGGGAAGGAATGTCAAAATGGGGCCTTGTGGCTGCTGAATGGGTCACCACCCAGAGACAGACTGGGAGACAGTGATGGGAGGCAATAGGGAGGACAGAGGGTGGAACGTGACGGAAGGGAGACAGATGGACACCAACAGGAGTAGCGAGAAGAGGGAGGTGGCAAGTAGGAATCGTGGCACATCAGAGGTGCCTACCAGAAGGAATTCCGGAGCGTGGGGCTAGACAACTCCAGCAGAGGCACGGGAAGGAGGAGCAGAAAGGGTGGTAGCAGTGCGTGCGGAGTAGTGGCTGTTCTGTGGCCTTGAATGTGGTGGCAAGAATAGAACTTTTTGGCCAGGCTCTTTAATACGGATCCGGCGGAGGGAGGGGGTGGGAGGAGGGGGTGGGTGGGGAATGGGGTTTGGGTCAGGGTGGGGGTGGCTTTGGCTGGGTTGGACAGGAGAGCAGCATTGGGATGACAGGGATAGGATGGGGATGGGGGATGGGGACATGAGCCATGTTCCAGGCACTGAGAAAACCTTCTTAAATGAGCTTGTGGACTGAGATACCAAGTCAAGTCTGGGGGGTGATGATCAGAATGATCAGAGGCTGAGGAGAGGGCAGTGAAGACCAGTGACTCCATCCGCAGAGGACAGGGAGAGTAGCTACAGGAAAGGCAGAAGGGGAGGTCAGCTTGGCAGGAGTCAGAGGGACGTGAGGACCACAGGGGCAAGGCTCTGCAGGGACACGGTGTCACGGGTCTGAAATCAGGAGGGGTCACCTAGTGAAAGGGACAATGGCAAACACCAAAAGGACAAGATTAGGGCCAAAGATACTGTCATAGTGCCTTGTGTCATAAAGGGTGGGGGGCGGGAGGGGTGTGAGGGTGGGGTGTGAAGAGAGCAATGCTCTAGTGCACACCGGGGTTTGGGGCACATCAGTGTCAAAGAGTAAACACACAAGGCATGCGGTGGATCCAAGAGGACGGAGCCGGGTCAGTGTCCGAGTGGGGGGGATATGCTGCGATTTGAGGAACGGTGTCAGGGACAACTGGTGGAGGTCAGAGGTGCGCGAGGGCAGAGTGCAGCCCAGGGGCTCGGGTGGGCTTCCACTGACTGCAGTGACTCTTCCCGAGGATGGGGGGGTGGTTTTCACCCGAGGGGGGCTGTGGGCATGGCCCCCAAGGCAGGCCTACCAGAACATCTGAGGGGGAGCAGTGCTCTGCTCAGTGCAGAAACACACCCCAAAAAACACAAAAGCAAACCCCAAAACACGGCCAGACGATGATGCTGATAGGCGGTCTTGGGGGTCATGGGTCCTCGGGTGAGAGTCACTGGGTGGAAGGCGGGCAGAGAGGTGACGCTTGAGCAGGTGAGCCCCTGAG
>NW_025412375.1:0-3282 GCF_002201575.2 Neomonachus schauinslandi | reverse complement strand
TTTTTTTGGTTTTGGTTTTCTTGCATGTAGTTGTCCCATTTTCCCAGCACCATTTGTTGAAAGGCTATCTTTTCTCCATTGTATATCATGACCTCTTTTTGCAGTTTAATTGACCATTTATGCTTGGGTTTATATCTAGACTCTCTATGTTGTTCCATTGATCTATGTATCCACTTTTGTGCCAGTACCGTACAGTTTTGATTACTACACCTTTGTAATATAACTTGTACTCTGGAATTGTGATACTCAAGCTTTGTTTTTCCTTCTCAGGATTGCTTTGGCTCTTTGGGGTCTTTCGTGGTTCCATACAAATTTTAGGATTGTTTGTTCTAGTTCTGTGAAAAATGTTGGTATTTTGATAGTGATTGCATTAAATCTGTAGATTGCTTATGGACATTTTTAACAGTATTGGTTCTTCTAATCCATGGGCATGAGATATCTTTTCATTTGTGTTGTCTTCAGTTTCTTTCATCAGTGTTTCATAGTTTTCAGAGTACACCTCCTTGGTTAAGTTTATTCCTCTGTATTTTATTATTTTTGGTCAATTGTAAATGGGATTGTTTTCTTAATTTCTCTTTCTGTTCATTATTAGTGTAAAGAAATGCAACTGATAATTATTATTGTAGAGAAATGCAACTGATATATTAATTTTGTATCCTGTGACTTCACTGAAATCATATATGAGTTCTAGTAATTTTTTGGTGGAGTCTTCAGGGGGTTCTATATATAGGATCATCTGCAAATAGTGAAAGTTTTACTTCTTTACCAATTTGGATGCCTTTTATTTCTTTTACTTGTTTGATTGCTGTGGCTAGGACTTCCAGTACTGTGTTGAAGAAGTGGCAAGAGTGGACATTCTTGTTCCTGCACGTAGAGGAAAAGCTCACTTTTTCATCATTGATTATGATGTTAGCGGGTTTTTCATATTATGGCCTTTATTATGCTGAGGTATGTTCCCTCTAAGCCTACTTTGTTGAGAACTTTTATCAAGAATGGATGTACCTTGTGAAATGCCTTTTCTGCATCGTTGAGATGATCATGTGGTTTTTATCCTTTCTCTTGTTAATGTGATGTATCACATTGATTTGTGAAAATTGAACCACCCTTTTATCCCTGAGATAAATCCCGCTTTATCCTGGTGATTGATTTTTTTCATGTACTGTTAGATTCAGTTTGGTAATATTTTGTTGAGGATTTTTATATCTATGTTTAGCAGAGATATTGACCTGTAGTTTTCTTTTTTTGTTTTTGTCTTTATCTGGTTTTGGTATCAAGGTATTGCTGGCCTCATAGAATGCATTTGGAAGCTTTCGTTCCTCTTCTATTTTTTGGAATAGTTTGAGAAGAATAGGTATTACCTCTTCTTTTAATGTTTGCTAGAATTCACCTGTGAAGCCATCTGGTCCTGGACTTTTGCTTGCTGGGAGTTTTTTTAATTACCTATTCAATTTCATTGCTAGAAATCAGTCTGTTCAAATTTTCTATTTCTTCCTGATTCAGTTTTGGAATTTATCCATTTTTTTAGGTTATTGAATTTGTAGGCATATATTTTATAATATTCCCTTATAATCCCCTGTATTTCTGTGGTGTTGGTTGTTACTTTTCTTTCATTTCTGATTTTATTTATTTGAGTCTTCCCTCTTGGTCTTTTTTTTTTTTTTTTTTTTTTTTATTGGTTTTGGTTAAAATTTTCAATTTTTTTTTTTTTTTAAAGAACCAGCTTTTTGTTTTATTTATTTTTTAAAACTTTTTTTTTTTTTTTTAGTCTCTATTTCATTTATTTCTGCTCTAGTCTTTATTATTTCCTTCCTTCTACTGGTTTGGGCTTCTTTTGTTCTTTTTCTAGCTCCTTTAGGTGTAAGGTTAGATTGTAAGTTCATTCAATCAAACCCCCCCCTTGATATCTGATCATCCTAGATACCTGATCAGGTTCCTCATCCTCCACCTTCCCCAAGGGGATGTCTCATTACCTGGGCTAGCTTCAGCAACAATCCTGTTTGGTTGGTTTAGCTAGAATCTCCCCTTATCTTTGATGTTGCCTCTTAGTGATTTTTCATCCACTGACTCCCACCCTTTTCCTGGGCCATAAATTCCCACTTGCCCATGCTGTACTTAGAGTTGAGCTGCATCTTTCTCTTCCATTGTAAAATCCCATTGCAGTGGTCCCAATATCTACTGGTTCTAAATGAACTATACCATTTTTAACAAGTGTGATTGAATTTTTTTTTAACAAAGGAACTTCTAATTAAAGATATACTAAAATGAGTCTTGAAATGTGAAGAAATTATTCCATTTTAGTTATTCTTCAACTTGATTTTTTTTTTAACATTGGGTATTTTAAAAAGAAGCCTGCTAGATTTATGTGAAGAGCCTAAATTTTATTAAATTTCAGTATTTTTCTACATTTGGGGGGACAGTATTATGTAACAAATGATTAGTTTGAGGATTTGTAGCCATTCAGCTGGGTTTGACACCTGTTTCTGTTATTATTAACTCTGCCCTTATCTTTCCTGTGGCTTAGTTTCCTTATTTGTAAAATAGCAATAATCACCAATACCTACCCCTTAGGTTGTTGGAGGATTAAATGAGATAAATGCAAGTATAGGGGTTGGCTCAGTTGTTAGGGAATTGTAAATGCTCTCTATATGCAAACAATAACAACAACTGTAATAAAACACTTAAATAATATGTACCAGGCACCATATATATGTACTCACTTAATCCTTATCCTGTGAGCTAAAGAGTATTATTATCTCCATTGAATTGAGGAAACTAAGCCGTAGAGAACCTGAGTAAGTTCCCCAAACTTGCATAGCTTTGGAAACTAGTGGAGCTGATACTCAGATTCAGGCAGTTTGGCTCTAGAGTCTGTGCTGCCTATATAGTCTCAGTATAATTTACATTTCAGCTCCCTGGTTGGATGAAATGTGCCTTTGATAAATGTGTTTGTTGCAGGCTAAATGGTAACAGCCCTTTCAAGATGATCTGATGTTGTGTTTATTTTATAGTTTTCATGATATTCTCAGAGACTTCAGTGCTATAATCTTTATTCTCCTACCATACTATTTACTAAATGCTTTTGAAGTCCCTCTCCCTTTTTTTTTTTAAAGATTTATTTATTTATTTATTTATTTGAGACAGAGAGAATGAGAGACAGAGAGCATGAGAGGGAGGAGGGTCAGAGGGAGAAGCAGACTCCCTGCCGAGCAGGGAGCCCGATGCGGGACTCGATCCCGGGACTCCAGGATCATGACCTGAGCCGAAGGCAGTCGCTTAACCAAC
>NW_025412374.1:0-3283 GCF_002201575.2 Neomonachus schauinslandi | reverse complement strand
CAGCCTGTGGAATGGAAAAGCCACGGGAATCCAGAAGAGGTCTTCCAAAATGACATGTGACGAGATGTGAAATATGCGGATCATGGATGGTGACCTCAAGGCAACTGTGTCAGGATGCAAACGCTAATTATTGACCATTATGACTAAAATTAACTTAGAAGTCGGTCATGATCTTGGGGTCCTGGGATGGAGCCCCGCATTGGGCTCCCTGCTCGGTGGGGAGTCTGCTTCTCCCTCTCCCACTCCCCCTGCTTGTGCTCTCTCTCTCTCTCAAATAAATAAAATCTTAAAAGAAATTAATTAACTTAGAAGTTAGGAGAGACAAATAGCCCTGAGGAACAAAGATCCCTTGACTCTTTTCACACCTCGGATGGGGACTCACTCTCCGGACTTCTTTCCTCCACCCCTTCCCTGGCACAGTCCTGGCTGACCCCCCACCCCGCAGCCTCCTCCCCAGCTCTACCCTCTCCCCCTTGGCTGGCAGCAGCTGGTTCTATTGTGTTGCCTCCTCCCTTTGCCCCATGCAAATCCTAGCCCTCTTTCAAGGCCCAGCCTAAATACCACCTCCTCCACAGCCCTCCTTGGATGCCTCTGTCCTCATGCTCTCATTGGCTTTCCTTTGGATCCCTGCAGCTCTGAGAAGCAACTCTGGAGTCAGAGAGTCATCCAGAGGTGAAGGCCTCAGAGAAAATGATATGGGGAAAGTGAGGCTCAATACTGGAACATGATACGGCTTCTGCTCAGCTCTCTCTCAGGACATGTGCCTGTGGTCCTTGGCCTCTATGTAAGGAGGCTGGCCGTCTTAGGCTTTGTGCTGGGCAGACTGCACGGTGAGACCACACAGAGGTACAAAGGGCTGCCCACAGAGCCCCAGCCCCTGAACATCTCTGTGATTGCAGCTCAAGCACCAGACCTGGGAGCGACTGACGCTCAGGTCCCTCAAGTCCCAGCCACCACCTGGCTGCAGTGGCAGGAGGGACTCTGAGAACCACCTCGCTGAACTCAGTGATCTGCAGACCCACCAGAGATCATTCTCAGATGGTGCTGTTTTAAGTCACTAAATTTTAGGATGGCTTATTTGCAGCAACAGCTAACTGCGACAGCCCCTAAGAAGGGCTCCGAAGCCAGCCTTGGGGTCAGAGAGGACTTCTCAGAGGAGGTGTCTGGGCTGAAGTTGAGACCAGTGTCCAGCAGAGTTGATGGGGTGAGGAAGGGAGAAAAGGGAGAATGTGCCGGGCAGAGGACACGGGCTGTACAAAGGTCGAGAGGCAGAAAGGATGTGGACTGTGAAAAGTAGCTGACAAGTGCACTGTATGGGAAGTGCCTGGCACGGTGCCTGGCATACAGCTCCTGCCTCCTCCCATTACCTCCTCCTCAACCCTGCCCCCTCCCCAATAAGACTGCGTGCTCCTTGCCAACAGTTGGCTCTGCTTCCCTCTAGAAGCGCAGGGTTTGCAGCAAATGAACGGTTGGATCAAGTCGCCGGGGGGGCTCATGTAAAGGGTGAGATGCTCATTTTTACTTTCACAGGTATTTTTTCTTTTTTACAAGGATACCCTTCACAGGCTGTTGGTGCAAATTTCTCCTCCAGAGAGGCTTGTTTAGAAATAAATGGAACCATCTGTTTCTGTGCTGCCAACCAGGCATGGATGGCAGAGCTGAGGGCCGAGACAGGGCTCGTGGAGTCAGAGCAGGACCTGGGCCTCCCTCCCTCCCTGCCTCGAGCCGTCCACTGGGCTCGCGCTCGCTGCAATGACCTGCCCTGCCCCGGCTCTTCTGACCGGCCCAAGAATACGCAACGGCATTCAGGTGGATGCGGGCAAGGTGCCAAGGGCTAGTGTGTACTCTATACAGGGCAAGAGCCAGCCCGTGGGCCCAGACAGCTGCAAAATCTATGTTCTTGTATCCTGGGTCAGGTATTTGAGCATCTGACAGACAATGCTTTACCCCAGGTGACAGGCAGGGAACCGGAAGCAACAGCAAGTATCAAGGCCCAGAACAGCGGGAAGAGCGACCAGCTGCCGCCACTCCTGAGGGGCTCCTCTGTGGCAGGCATTGTGCTCAGCACTGCTGTGCATATCCTGTTCGTCCTCCTAGGCCCCCGGAAGGCGAGAGCTGGACGTCGTCCCGGCCAGGGGCCCCTCCGACAGTCGCCATCCGAAAATGGGAGCTTAAGCACGGAAGCTTATGGATCTGGTGGCCGACCAAGGCCACCGACTGGCTGGCCATCTGCTGAAGTGATGCCGCTGGTCAAAGGGAAACTGAGCAGACGGTCAGATCAGGTCAAATTTTTCAACGCTTCCTGGAAAAACAAACCTTAATCTAGGGAATATGCCATCCAATTTCAGCCTTTCCCCTCCAACATGGTGCTTTTAAACAAGGTGACGGCACCCAAGTACCTTATGGAAAGGCAAGGGGCCTCAGGACTTGCTACCACGCCCAAAGTTGGCCGGGACCCCCTCATTCAGCACTTGCCGCCAGATGAGCCCAACCCCGGAAGCTCACCCGGGTGTGAAATGGTAAAACATCTGGCTGATTTTTGTTCTAGATTCTTAGGAGGGAGCCTTCAAGTGCTTACCATTTCCCAAGTGATACGGGACCGCCTCTGTGCTTCATGGGGGCTCCCTGGACCACACATTAGTTTAGGCTAAGAAGGCGACTCATGGTGGCCTGTAGGCAGTTTCAGAATGGGGGCTGGCCATGCTGGAGAGACCAACCATGTGATTAGAGGGTTGTGGCTTTGAGCAACATAATATCAGCCTGACCTCGGGGGATGTGAGGGGGCTGCAGACTGGATTACTGATCATATGACTAGATTCAGTCAATCCAGCCTATATAACGAAATCCCAACAAAACTCTGGGCAGCAAAGCTGGAGTGAGCTTCCCTGGTTGGTGATGCACTAAGGTCTCACCTACTAAGGTGAGAGGGTGACACATCCTTGGGACATGTTTAGGATGCCCCCAAACCTCACCTTCTGTGTCTCTTCTTTTGGCTGGTTTGTAGCCTTTATAATAAAACAGTAATAGTAAGTAGAGCAATTTCCCAAGTCCTGTAAGTCATTCCAGCAAATTATTGAACCTGAAGGGGTAGAGAACCCCCTGAATTTGGAGCCACCTGGTCAGAGTGAGGATGGACTGGGAACCTTGGAGCTTATGGCTAGTGCCTGAACTGAGGGGTAATGCCCTTAACCTGGGAAATCTGACTTGACACCAGGTAGTCAGCGTCAGAATCACATTGCTCCAGGCACCAGGGGGCCCCCACGCAGTGGCCACGGCTGCCCTA
>NW_025412373.1:0-3283 GCF_002201575.2 Neomonachus schauinslandi | reverse complement strand
CAGCCTGTGGAATGGAAAAGCCACGGGAATCCAGAAGAGGTCTTCCAAAATGACATGTGACGAGATGTGAAATATGCGGATCATGGATGGTGACCTCAAGGCAACTGTGTCAGGATGCAAACGCTAATTATTGACCATTATGACTAAAATTAACTTAGAAGTCGGTCATGATCTTGGGGTCCTGGGATGGAGCCCCGCATTGGGCTCCCTGCTCGGTGGGGAGTCTGCTTCTCCCTCTCCCACTCCCCCTGCTTGTGCTCTCTCTCTCTCTCAAATAAATAAAATCTTAAAAGAAATTAATTAACTTAGAAGTTAGGAGAGACAAATAGCCCTGAGGAACAAAGATCCCTTGACTCTTTTCACACCTCGGATGGGGACTCACTCTCCGGACTTCTTTCCTCCACCCCTTCCCTGGCACAGTCCTGGCTGACCCCCCACCCCGCAGCCTCCTCCCCAGCTCTACCCTCTCCCCCTTGGCTGGCAGCAGCTGGTTCTATTGTGTTGCCTCCTCCCTTTGCCCCATGCAAATCCTAGCCCTCTTTCAAGGCCCAGCCTAAATACCACCTCCTCCACAGCCCTCCTTGGATGCCTCTGTCCTCATGCTCTCATTGGCTTTCCTTTGGATCCCTGCAGCTCTGAGAAGCAACTCTGGAGTCAGAGAGTCATCCAGAGGTGAAGGCCTCAGAGAAAATGATATGGGGAAAGTGAGGCTCAATACTGGAACATGATACGGCTTCTGCTCAGCTCTCTCTCAGGACATGTGCCTGTGGTCCTTGGCCTCTATGTAAGGAGGCTGGCCGTCTTAGGCTTTGTGCTGGGCAGACTGCACGGTGAGACCACACAGAGGTACAAAGGGCTGCCCACAGAGCCCCAGCCCCTGAACATCTCTGTGATTGCAGCTCAAGCACCAGACCTGGGAGCGACTGACGCTCAGGTCCCTCAAGTCCCAGCCACCACCTGGCTGCAGTGGCAGGAGGGACTCTGAGAACCACCTCGCTGAACTCAGTGATCTGCAGACCCACCAGAGATCATTCTCAGATGGTGCTGTTTTAAGTCACTAAATTTTAGGATGGCTTATTTGCAGCAACAGCTAACTGCGACAGCCCCTAAGAAGGGCTCCGAAGCCAGCCTTGGGGTCAGAGAGGACTTCTCAGAGGAGGTGTCTGGGCTGAAGTTGAGACCAGTGTCCAGCAGAGTTGATGGGGTGAGGAAGGGAGAAAAGGGAGAATGTGCCGGGCAGAGGACACGGGCTGTACAAAGGTCGAGAGGCAGAAAGGATGTGGACTGTGAAAAGTAGCTGACAAGTGCACTGTATGGGAAGTGCCTGGCACGGTGCCTGGCATACAGCTCCTGCCTCCTCCCATTACCTCCTCCTCAACCCTGCCCCCTCCCCAATAAGACTGCGTGCTCCTTGCCAACAGTTGGCTCTGCTTCCCTCTAGAAGCGCAGGGTTTGCAGCAAATGAACGGTTGGATCAAGTCGCCGGGGGGGCTCATGTAAAGGGTGAGATGCTCATTTTTACTTTCACAGGTATTTTTTCTTTTTTACAAGGATACCCTTCACAGGCTGTTGGTGCAAATTTCTCCTCCAGAGAGGCTTGTTTAGAAATAAATGGAACCATCTGTTTCTGTGCTGCCAACCAGGCATGGATGGCAGAGCTGAGGGCCGAGACAGGGCTCGTGGAGTCAGAGCAGGACCTGGGCCTCCCTCCCTCCCTGCCTCGAGCCGTCCACTGGGCTCGCGCTCGCTGCAATGACCTGCCCTGCCCCGGCTCTTCTGACCGGCCCAAGAATACGCAACGGCATTCAGGTGGATGCGGGCAAGGTGCCAAGGGCTAGTGTGTACTCTATACAGGGCAAGAGCCAGCCCGTGGGCCCAGACAGCTGCAAAATCTATGTTCTTGTATCCTGGGTCAGGTATTTGAGCATCTGACAGACAATGCTTTACCCCAGGTGACAGGCAGGGAACCGGAAGCAACAGCAAGTATCAAGGCCCAGAACAGCGGGAAGAGCGACCAGCTGCCGCCACTCCTGAGGGGCTCCTCTGTGGCAGGCATTGTGCTCAGCACTGCTGTGCATATCCTGTTCGTCCTCCTAGGCCCCCGGAAGGCGAGAGCTGGACGTCGTCCCGGCCAGGGGCCCCTCCGACAGTCGCCATCCGAAAATGGGAGCTTAAGCACGGAAGCTTATGGATCTGGTGGCCGACCAAGGCCACCGACTGGCTGGCCATCTGCTGAAGTGATGCCGCTGGTCAAAGGGAAACTGAGCAGACGGTCAGATCAGGTCAAATTTTTCAACGCTTCCTGGAAAAACAAACCTTAATCTAGGGAATATGCCATCCAATTTCAGCCTTTCCCCTCCAACATGGTGCTTTTAAACAAGGTGACGGCACCCAAGTACCTTATGGAAAGGCAAGGGGCCTCAGGACTTGCTACCACGCCCAAAGTTGGCCGGGACCCCCTCATTCAGCACTTGCCGCCAGATGAGCCCAACCCCGGAAGCTCACCCGGGTGTGAAATGGTAAAACATCTGGCTGATTTTTGTTCTAGATTCTTAGGAGGGAGCCTTCAAGTGCTTACCATTTCCCAAGTGATACGGGACCGCCTCTGTGCTTCATGGGGGCTCCCTGGACCACACATTAGTTTAGGCTAAGAAGGCGACTCATGGTGGCCTGTAGGCAGTTTCAGAATGGGGGCTGGCCATGCTGGAGAGACCAACCATGTGATTAGAGGGTTGTGGCTTTGAGCAACATAATATCAGCCTGACCTCGGGGGATGTGAGGGGGCTGCAGACTGGATTACTGATCATATGACTAGATTCAGTCAATCCAGCCTATATAACGAAATCCCAACAAAACTCTGGGCAGCAAAGCTGGAGTGAGCTTCCCTGGTTGGTGATGCACTAAGGTCTCACCTACTAAGGTGAGAGGGTGACACATCCTTGGGACATGTTTAGGATGCCCCCAAACCTCACCTTCTGTGTCTCTTCTTTTGGCTGGTTTGTAGCCTTTATAATAAAACAGTAATAGTAAGTAGAGCAATTTCCCAAGTCCTGTAAGTCATTCCAGCAAATTATTGAACCTGAAGGGGTAGAGAACCCCCTGAATTTGGAGCCACCTGGTCAGAGTGAGGATGGACTGGGAACCTTGGAGCTTATGGCTAGTGCCTGAACTGAGGGGTAATGCCCTTAACCTGGGAAATCTGACTTGACACCAGGTAGTCAGCGTCAGAATCACATTGCTCCAGGCACCAGGGGGCCCCCACGCAGTGGCCACGGCTGCCCTA
>NW_025412372.1:0-3285 GCF_002201575.2 Neomonachus schauinslandi | reverse complement strand
CTGCGAGTGCAGGGCCCGCCGCGTGTGCAGAGCCCCTGAGTGTGCAGAGCCCCCTGCGAGTGCAGGGCCTGCTGCGTGTGCAGAGCCTGCCGTGTGTGCAGAGCCCACCCCGACACAGAAGCAGAGACGAGGTGGACACTGAGAATGTCTCCATTTCATGGAGGCTCAAGCGAACGCTTGAGATGGAAGGGGCTTGGGGTCCGCCTTCCATCCGGACCAGCGCCTGATCCTTCAGCAGCCGAGACACGTGTGAGGGCCTCACGATGTGGTCGGGACACAGAGTTCCCCCTCGCCACCACCTGAACTCGGCCCCTGGTAGGGGCTGGACCAGGTCCCCCTGAAATTCATGTGTCGGAGCTCTAACCCTTGGTGCCTGAGACCATATCTGGAGCTGGGGCCTTTACAGAGGTGATCAAGGTAACACGGGGTCACCGGGCTCTGATCCAGTGTGACCGGGGTCCTTACAGGAAGAGGGGATCAGGACACAGACCGCCACGGAGGGATGACCCCGTGAGGACCTAGGGAGAGCACGGCCGTCCACACACGAGAGAGGCCTCAGGGGACCCCGCCCTGCCCACGCCTGCATCTCAGGTGTCGGCCTCCGGGACCAGGGGACAGTGCGTCCTGTTGTGTGAGCCACCCCATCTCTGGGGCTTTGTCACTGCTGCCCCAGGACACGCACACGGCCCTCTGGGTACCCTTCAGCGGTGGTCTGCTTCAGAACCAAGCATGCTGTTTTCCCCACCCATCAAACCGGGGCCCAACAGCGCGCAACAGGAAGGCGCGAGCACGCCCCATCTGTCTTCTACTAAGTTCTAGACCACAAGCGAGGCCCTCACTCTGCCGAGTTCAGCGAGCCCAGGGACTCAGAATGAGGACACTGCCCGCAGGGACCGTGAGGACAGGTATCCACACTGCATCCACTCCGGGCTGCTCCGAGGGCTGGAGCCAGAAATAGAAAGTGTCCTTTCTCAGAAGACGCATGTCAAGAACAGTAGCCTTCCAGGCCGCCGGAGAAGGTGCCGATGCCCCTGGAAGCAAGGGACGCGGGCTTCCTTCCAGCGCCTGACCCCCGGGCAGCTTCCCGCTCACTATGGGATCTGCATGCTCCGGAATGAGGCCGAGCGAGCGAGCTAGCTCTCGCGTCCGTGCTGCCCGAGGCCAGACCAGTGCTACAGGGCAGCAGAAAGCACGCACCCTCCTGGGTGAGCTGGGCTGGAGTGGGAGTCCTAGTGTCTCGGAGAAGAACATCACGGGTAGTCCAGGACAGAGCCCTGGACAGTCCACCATCCCCGTGCCCAAAGTCAGAGGCTGCAGTGAAGCAAAAGGACAGGTGCACCCTTCCCAGAGCCTGGGCCCCCCATTAACCCCTGGCACTGGCCCGTGACCACGCTGGGCAGCAGAGCGCACCAGGGACAGAGTAGTGCGGGCAGAGATCCCGGGGGCACAGGCGGGCCAACGGGGAGGCAGCACTGGCAAAGAGAGCGCTGGAGGAGCTCCACTGAGGCAGCTGTGACCCAGTGCACCCCCTCACCGCCTCGCCAGGATGCAGGGCAGTCCCAGGAAGGCAGAGATGGAGCCAACCCGGAGAAGCCATGCAGAAATGGCATGGGGCTCAGGACACGCGCTGGGAATCCACGTTCCGAGCCGTTGGTGAGATTCTGTAATGGACATGTCGGAGGTCCTATTTTTTGACCCAAGGCAGCCCGGGCCCATCCTGACCTGCTCCCTCTGGGAAGCCTCCCTGGATGCAGCCAGGGCTCTTCAGCTGCGGCTGGCATCCTGCTCTGAATTCCTCAAAGGACACGAACTCACCAGGGCCAGCCCGGCTGGGAGAGAGGCGGGTGACGGGAAAGGCCGGCAGTGTCCTCCGTGGAGCCCTGGCAAGAGGCTGCCCTCTCAAGGGGCTCAGCCCACCGGGGAATCAGCAAGGCCTAGCCGCACCTGCTAGAAAAACCTCACTTTGGGGAACATCCCTGAGTTTGCACGTTGCTGGTGGTGAGGGAGAACCGCATCGGTCACTCCCTCTGGGCAGACGGAGGCCAGAATGACCCCTGCAAGGACTGAGCACTAAATCCTTTACGGTTTGAAAAATGCACCTGTGGGTGGGTGCTTTGGGGTGACCTGACACCTGCCTGATGATGGGGTGGGGGTAATGAGAGACCTCACAGAGGGCGAATGGCCGCACAGTCCTAGAGGGTGGAAACCTTTCGTGCACAGAGACAGTCGGCTGGAGGACCGAATCACAGCGAGAAAGCCAACCCCTCCAGCAGACACATTAAGCAGGAAGGGTGATGGGGCCCTGGGCCTCCTGGACCATCCTCCCCACCCCCACCCCCCGCATCTGAGGAGAGGCCAGGGCTCACACTACCCGTGGGGAGGGGACACCCCAGCTCCACAGGGACGCTCCCAGACAAGGACACGCGTGCATTTAGTGACATGAACTCCCGACGAGGCAGCTGGGTCTCTTTTTCTGACCGATAGAACCGTAAAGGACTAATGCCCTTAACAGAAATTGGGGGTGGGGAGTCCTGCCGATGCCTAAGACAGACTCATGAGGGGAGAAAGGTCTATGAAAGAACAGAACGGACACCGAATGTTCCCTGCTGTGCACGGGTTCCAAAAAGTGAAGTACCAGAAGATGAATCTGGGTTAATAACGCAAGAAAATGAGCGTGGACAAAGGCTGTTCTTTATATAAATTCCCAAGACGCGGGCTGGAGCCAGCTTTCTGAGCAGGGGGCTTGGGCAGTGGTTTCAGGACTGCTGCCCTGGGAAGATCGAGGGATGGGGGAGCCCTGCCCCTGCCCTGAGGATCAGGTGGGGTACCGAACCGGGATCGCAGAGGTGACGTTAGGGCGAGCATTCAAATGACAATTAGCTCGCTTAATTACCAGGACTCGCATTAAATTAATTCCCCGTGTAAGGTAATTGGAAATTTTTTTCGTGTTTATTTTATGGCTTGGGCTGGCAAGCACCTTCCTAATTCCTCCAAAGTCATGTCTCCACAAACCCGATTTCATAAAGCGAGAGTTCTCTGTCTGACAAAGTAACTAGAGCCATCCATGGAAATGTTGGGTTTTTTTTGTTTTTTTTTTTTGGTGAAAACGGTAAAAATAACTCTTTTCCTGTCTGAAAATGATTAATATTCCACCCAACTGTTTCCTTCTTTCAGGCAATCTGCAAACTCTAAGTGGGTGGATATTTTCTTAGCTGTCTTCCATGTATTTATTTATACGTTTTTTTTTTCCACAATAGAAATCACACAAGGTATGACAAAAACCCT
>NW_025412371.1:0-3285 GCF_002201575.2 Neomonachus schauinslandi | reverse complement strand
GGACCACGCTCCACACAGACGCCCTGCGACACGGGAGCCACGGGACCGCGACACACACAGATGCCTTGCAACATGGGCACCTTGTGGCCCACGTTCTACCCCTAAGAAAATGGACTGAGACATCTCCTGTCACAGAGAAGGAAACCCAGGCTGAGCACAGGGACCCCTGACGTTGGGCATCTGAAAGGCAGGCATGGCTCTGGTCACTAGGGAAAGCGTGCGAGGGCGAGTACCTGAGGCCCAGGGTCCGTGCTGAGGCTCTGTGAGTGGTGGGGGTCCTGTCTGAGGCCCAGGGGGAGCCTGACAGCCCCAAAGAGGGTCCCACATCAAGACAGAGACAGTCCCGCATGACAAGCCGGGACCCCAGGGAACAGCGAGGACTCACCTGTCCCAGGTACACCTGCACACAGCGGCGACTCACCACCTACAATGAGAAGACACAGGGTAAGCAGGTGGCTCCCCAGGAAAACTCCACCCAATGTCCACTCAGGCTCGACCCCAGAGCTGCACCTGTCTGACCCTGCTCACAGCCCCAGAGTTCTAGCATCAAAGTCAGACAAGACCTGCAGTTAAGAGAATCCAGATTTTTCTTCACTTTTCTAGAGTCCAACTCCTTTCACAGGATTTCCTACAAACCCTGGAGCCTCCCCCTAAGAGAAACGCCCTGTGCTCATGCGCAGAATATCCTCTTCGATTTCAAACGACCAGTGGACTCCAAGGCTAGGAACTTGGGAGCTAGCGGGAGCCCCTCCTGGCCACGACAAGGACGTGGGGGCCCTGCCTGGTGGTCTTCAGGCTGCCCCCACCACCACACCCAGCGCTCATATTCCTTACAAAGTGGACCGCCTTTTCTAGAACTCTTTCCACAAGTGGGACAGAAAGCAGATGAGTGGCCCCAGGGCTCAGCCTCCCCATCTGAGCAGGGGAGATAGGAAGAGCGTGGGTGCTCAGAACAGGCCGGCATGGGGCAGGCTCTCACACTCCAGGACCACGGACCGTCCCTGGGCAGACAGGGCTATCAGCGGGTGAGGGGGTCCCTCTGGCCTCGTGCGGTCCTGGGAGGCCAGGATCCTGGCACCTGCCAGTGAGATTCAGCTCTCCTCCCCCAGGGCCCCTCGTACCCCCCTCCTCAAGTAAAAACATGCACAGGGAGGGAGAGACCCCCAGGGATCTAACCGTCCTTGTGGGTGGCAGCATGACCTTGACTCTTGCCATGCAGACTATTTATAACTGTTCCTTATCTTCCGAAGTTCTCAGAGAACATGACACACGGTCATTCATTCGTCTGGGACATACATCGCTCCAGCAGGAGGCTGACTCATACACTCGCCTGGGGCGGGGCCCCGTCTCCTGGCACCGACCCTCTCCCCGCCTGGACCCCCTCCCCACACACAGCCCCTCACTGCCCAGCACCGCTGACCCAATGGCCGGCTTCCCTGCCCTAACCGACACCCCCTGGAAACAGGAACACCTGCTCATGACACGCACCTGTATATCAAAGCCCAATGAGTGCAGGAGGGAACATGTGACCAATAAACATAAAGCAAAAATAAAACAAAACAAAAAAAATGTCTCTGGAAATAGGGGAAGTTACAGACTGGCACCTACAGGGTGGTGGCAGCCAGCCAGGCAGGCCCACGGAGCTCGGCGGTCCCCCGTGCACCACTCTACGGGACACGAGGCAAGGCCGTGCAAGGAATCAGGGCTCCCATCTTTGAAAAATCACTATCTGCATTCCACGCCATGGAACATTATTCAGCAATTAAAAAAAAAAAAGATCCAGAGGAACCTCAAATGCATATCACCAACAAAGAAGCCAGTGAGACAGGCTAATACCAACTCTGTGACATTCTGGGGAACACAGAACTGTGGGGACCGTAACGAGATCGGTGGTGGCCCATGGTGGGGGCTGGGGGGTAGTAAGCAGAGCACAAGAAAGTGTTTAGTGAATACGGGCTGTGTGATGCTCTAACGGTGGATGCATGTGATCCATCTGTCCAAACCCACAGAACGGGCAGCGCCAGGAGCAAAGCCTAATACAAACTGTGGGCTTCAGTTAGTAAAATGCATCCATATTCGCTCATCCAGGTTAACAAGCGCACCCTGTTATTGCAACACGGTAACAGGGAACATCTGGAGGGAAATGAGAGTACCATCCACTTCTCAGTAAGTCTTAACTGTCCTTAAAAATAAAGTCTATTCAGGGCGCCTGGGTGGCTCAGTTGGTTAAGCGACTGCCTTCGGCTCAGGTCATGATCCTGGAGTCCCGGGATCGAGTCCCAATCGGGCTCCTTACTCGGCGGGGAGTCTGCTTCTCCCTCTGCCCTTCCCCCCTCTCATGCTCTCTCTCTCTCTAATAAATAAATAAATAAATAAATCTTAAAAAAAAAAAAAAGCGCAGCCCAAAAGCCTTCCGTCCAGAAGGCAGGTGGGTCCTGTGCTTCCCACGTGCCTCCCAGGCCAGAGTGGGGTGGTGACACTGCCCACCTGTCCCCAGGGTGTCCTCCAGAGAATGAGAGCAGGCTCTGAGCCGGGGCTCCCAAATCCCACGCCCGCCCCCTACCCCCCACCCACCCCCCGCAGCCCCATCCTCGGCTGAACTCTGAGGAGCTCGGCCATTCTTCACGGTGGCCACCTGGACAAGCCATCAGGGAGGAGACGTTCCTCAACGCAAAGTGCATAAGCCACCGTCTTTGCTGGAGAGCGAGAGGGGCCCCAGCTCAGCAGAACAAAGGACAAGCAACAAGGCTCAAGGCTTGCACTCCAGCCAGAGGGGAGCCTCAGATCCAAAGAACCAATTACAACCCCGCTGTCTGTGTTCACCAGCACCGTTACAAAATGCAAAGAGAAAACGGGGAGGGCTACAACGAATTTGCAAATGAAACTGCACCAGAAGCACCAAGTCAGAGAAGAGGGTATGGCCCAGGGGAGAGCCACCTGTCAGCAGAAAGAAAATGAATATTCACATCAAGAATGGCGAACACCTAGTTTCGCAAAGTCCATCCTCCAGTGGACACAGTGCGCACGTGTCCCTTGGATGTGGCTCACACCAAATCCCAGGACGGGAACTCCAGGAGAACACACTGGCTTGGCTCGCTCTATTTCCTCCCTTGGAATAAGACAGAGGACGGCAGTGGACCCCAGTCTGGCAGGGCTGTGCTGGGAGGGTGCAGGGCGCACGCGTGGTCCCCTGTGGACCACCCTGCCTGGCACCCAGGATGTAAGCAGCCATGCAGAGCCCCCCCCTTGCATGTCCTAGACACTCGGGGGTTCCTTCCAGCTCTT
>NW_025412370.1:0-3286 GCF_002201575.2 Neomonachus schauinslandi | reverse complement strand
TCAGCAACTCCATAAGTGAAATAATATCTGTATTGAAGGAGTCCCAGTAGAGGAGTAGGCAAAGGGGGCAGAAGGTTTATTTGAACAAATTAAAGTTCAGAACTTCCTTAAAGCAAGAAAAGAAACAGGCATTCAAGGCCAAGAGGCACAGAGAACTCCCCTCAAAATCAACAAAAAGAAGTGAACACCAAGACATACTATAGTGAAACTTGCAAATTTCAAAGATAAAGAGAAAATCCTAAAAGCAGCTTGGGACAAGATGTTCTGAAACTACAAAGGTTGACAGATAAGGCTGGTAGCAGACCTGTCCACAGAGACCTGGCAGGGCAGAAAGGACTGGCATATTCAGTGTGCTACGTTGGAAAAATATGCAGCCAAGAATACTATATCCAGCTAGGCTGTCTTTCAGATAAACAAAATTAAAGGAATTCATGTACACCAGCCCAGCCCTGCAAGAAATATTAAAGGGGACACATAGACCAGAAAGAGATCCCGAAAGTAACAAAGACCAGAAAGGAACAGAGAAAATCCACAGGTACATTAACATTACAAGTAACATGATGGCACTAAGTTTATATTTTTCAATAATTACTATAAATATAAATGAATAAAATGGTCCAATCAAAAGACAGAAGGTGTCAGAATGGATTAAAAAAATGTTATACAAAAAAAAAGACTCATCAATATACTGCCTATAAGAGATTCATTTTAGATACAAAGACACCTCTAGATTTAAAAACGAGGGGGTGAGAACCAATTATCATGCTAATGGACATCAAAAGAAAGCTGGAATCTTATGCCAGAAGAAACAGATTTTAAAACAAAGATTAAAAGATATCTAAAAGGACAATATATCATCATAAAAGGGTCATCCAACCAGAAGATCTAACAAATGTAAATATCGATACCCATAACTTAGGAGCAGTCACATGTATAAATTAATTAATAATCACCTTAAAGAATCTCACTGATAATAATACAATAATAGTGGTGGACATTAACACTATACTCATACCAAAGGATGAATTATCTAAGCAGAAGATAACCAAGGATACAGGGGCTTTGAATGACACCCTGGACCAGTTGTACTTAATAGATATATTCAGAGCATTTCATCCTAAAGCAGCAGAAATTACATTCTTCTTGTGTACACATGGAACATTCTCCAGAATGGAGTACATACTTGGTCACAAGTCAGGGTTCAACTTCTTTAAAACGTTTGAGATGGTGCCATGCATATTTTCAGACAACAAGGTAATGAAACTTGAAGTCAACACAAGAAAAAATAGAAGGACCACAATCACATGGAGGTTAAAAACGTCCTACTGCAGAATTAATGGGTCAAATACAATTAAAGAATTTAAAAAATACATGGAAGAAAATGGAAATATGGAAGAAAATGGAAATGAAAACATGACAGTCGAGAATAATTGGGATGCAGCAATGACAGTGCTTTGAGGGAAGTATATAGCAATACAGGCCCCCCTAAAGAAACAAGAAAAGTATCAAATGCACAACCTAAGTTTACACCTAGAGAACGTGGAGAAAAAATAAACAATAAAGTCTAACTCCAGCAGGAAATGAGAAATAATAAAGATTAGAGCAGAAATCAATGATAAAGAAATTAAAACAAAACAAAAAAACAGCGGAACAGATCAATGAAATTAGGAGCTGGTTCTTTGAAAGAATTAATAAGATTGCTAAAGCTCAAGTAAGACCTATCAAAAGGAAAGGGAGGGCGCCTGGGTGGCTCAGTTGGTTAAGCGACTGCCTTCGGCTCAGGTCATGATCCTGGAGTCCCTGGATCGAGTCCCGCATCGGGCTCCCTGCTCGGCAGGGAGTCTGCTTCTCCCTCTGACCCTCCCCCGTCTCATGTACTCGCTCGCTCTCATTCTGTCTCTCTTAAATAAATAATAAAACCTAAAAAAAAAAAAAGGAAAGGGAAAGTACCCAAATAAATAAACACCTAAATGAAAGAGGAGAGCTCACAACGAACACCCAATAAATGCAAACAGATATAAGAAAATATGACCAATTATATCTCAACAAATTGGGCAATCTGGAAGACATGGATACATTCCTAGAAACATAAACTACCAAAACTGAATCAGGAAGTTATAGAAAACCGGAACACACCCCAAGCCAGTAGAATGTATTCAATTAATAATCAAAATTTCCCAACACACGAGTGTCCAGGGCCAGATGGCTTCCTAGGGGAATTCTACCAAACATTTAAGGAAGAATTAATCCCTATATTTCTGAAACTATTACAAAAAATAGAAATGGAAGGAAAATACCAAACACATTGTATGAGGCCAGCATTACCTTGATCCCAAAACCAGACAAGGGCCACCATTAAAAGGAGAATTACAGACCAGTATCCCTGTTGAACAAGGACGCATATATTCTCACCAAGATACTGCCAATAGGATCCAACACAGTTAAAGGATTATTTACCACACCCAAGTGGGATTTATTCCTGGGCTGCAAGGGAGGTTCAACCTCTGCAAATCAATATGAAACACCACATAAAAAGAAAGGACAAGAACCACAGGACCCTCTCAATAGATGCAGAAAAAGCATTCCACAAAATACAGCATCGTTTCATGAAAAAAACTCCACCATGTAGAGAGAGGGGAACATAACATCATAAAGGGCATATAGAAAGACCCAAAGGAAATGTCACCCTCAAAAGGGAAAAACAGAGATTTTCCCCTATGTGCAAGAACACGGCAGGCATGTCCACTCTCACCACTGCTGTTCAACGTAGTACAGGAAGTCCTAGCCTCAGCAATCAGACAACAAAAAGAAATATAAGGCATCCAAATCAGCAAAGAAGAAGTCCAACTCTCATTCTTTGTAATCCATCTCTCTGTTTCCCCGGTTACCGTCAAAACCATATGTTCACCCTGCCTGTGTCCAAGCGTTGTTAGCTCAGGCATGGGACTGAGTTCCAAAACTCCAAATGTTCAGCACGGATTCGTGTGGTTCCTCTCGTGGAGGATCTCCCATGCTGCTGCCTTTTGCCACCCTATGTCAGGAAAGCAATTGCACAACGATGAATCGGTTAGCAGTTTATGGCAATACAAAGCAGAAAGCTGGCAGTTAGACTCACTGTTCTCAGGCAGGGTTCCCGTTCCTAAAGCTGGGTCGTAAGGTAGCTCTATTTTTAACTTTTAGAAGTGTGGGAACTCTGTCACACTCAGGCACCTCCCATTTTCATGAGACTCCAGGGATCCTGAGACCACTCTGTCACACCCAGGATTCCACCTGGCTTCCCCAACTA
>NW_025412369.1:0-3286 GCF_002201575.2 Neomonachus schauinslandi | reverse complement strand
CTGCGAGTGCAGGGCCCGCCGCGTGTGCAGAGCCCCTGAGTGTGCAGAGCCCCCTGCGAGTGCAGGGCCTGCTGCGTGTGCAGAGCCTGCCGTGTGTGCAGAGCCCACCCCGACACAGAAGCAGAGACGAGGTGGACACTGAGAATGTCTCCATTTCATGGAGGCTCAAGCGAACGCTTGAGATGGAAGGGGCTTGGGGTCCGCCTTCCATCCGGACCAGCGCCTGATCCTTCAGCAGCCGAGACACGTGTGAGGGCCTCACGATGTGGTCGGGACACAGAGTTCCCCCTCGCCACCACCTGAACTCGGCCCCTGGTAGGGGCTGGACCAGGTCCCCCTGAAATTCATGTGTCGGAGCTCTAACCCTTGGTGCCTGAGACCATATCTGGAGCTGGGGCCTTTACAGAGGTGATCAAGGTAACACGGGGTCACCGGGCTCTGATCCAGTGTGACCGGGGTCCTTACAGGAAGAGGGGATCAGGACACAGACCGCCACGGAGGGATGACCCCGTGAGGACCTAGGGAGAGCACGGCCGTCCACACACGAGAGAGGCCTCAGGGGACCCCGCCCTGCCCACGCCTGCATCTCAGGTGTCGGCCTCCGGGACCAGGGGACAGTGCGTCCTGTTGTGTGAGCCACCCCATCTCTG
This sequence comes from Neomonachus schauinslandi, assembly GCF_002201575.2. Classification (NCBI taxonomy): domain Eukaryota; kingdom Metazoa; phylum Chordata; class Mammalia; order Carnivora; family Phocidae; genus Neomonachus; species Neomonachus schauinslandi. Next base: position 2,636 of record NW_025412369.1, on the reverse strand, counting down.
GGGCTTTGTCACTGCTGCCCCAGGACACGCACACGGCCCTCTGGGTACCCTTCAGCGGTGGTCTGCTTCAGAACCAAGCATGCTGTTTTCCCCACCCATCAAACCGGGGCCCAACAGCGCGCAACAGGAAGGCGCGAGCACGCCCCATCTGTCTTCTACTAAGTTCTAGACCACAAGCGAGGCCCTCACTCTGCCGAGTTCAGCGAGCCCAGGGACTCAGAATGAGGACACTGCCCGCAGGGACCGTGAGGACAGGTATCCACACTGCATCCACTCCGGGCTGCTCCGAGGGCTGGAGCCAGAAATAGAAAGTGTCCTTTCTCAGAAGACGCATGTCAAGAACAGTAGCCTTCCAGGCCGCCGGAGAAGGTGCCGATGCCCCTGGAAGCAAGGGACGCGGGCTTCCTTCCAGCGCCTGACCCCCGGGCAGCTTCCCGCTCACTATGGGATCTGCATGCTCCGGAATGAGGCCGAGCGAGCGAGCTAGCTCTCGCGTCCGTGCTGCCCGAGGCCAGACCAGTGCTACAGGGCAGCAGAAAGCACGCACCCTCCTGGGTGAGCTGGGCTGGAGTGGGAGTCCTAGTGTCTCGGAGAAGAACATCACGGGTAGTCCAGGACAGAGCCCTGGACAGTCCACCATCCCCGTGCCCAAAGTCAGAGGCTGCAGTGAAGCAAAAGGACAGGTGCACCCTTCCCAGAGCCTGGGCCCCCCATTAACCCCTGGCACTGGCCCGTGACCACGCTGGGCAGCAGAGCGCACCAGGGACAGAGTAGTGCGGGCAGAGATCCCGGGGGCACAGGCGGGCCAACGGGGAGGCAGCACTGGCAAAGAGAGCGCTGGAGGAGCTCCACTGAGGCAGCTGTGACCCAGTGCACCCCCTCACCGCCTCGCCAGGATGCAGGGCAGTCCCAGGAAGGCAGAGATGGAGCCAACCCGGAGAAGCCATGCAGAAATGGCATGGGGCTCAGGACACGCGCTGGGAATCCACGTTCCGAGCCGTTGGTGAGATTCTGTAATGGACATGTCGGAGGTCCTATTTTTTGACCCAAGGCAGCCCGGGCCCATCCTGACCTGCTCCCTCTGGGAAGCCTCCCTGGATGCAGCCAGGGCTCTTCAGCTGCGGCTGGCATCCTGCTCTGAATTCCTCAAAGGACACGAACTCACCAGGGCCAGCCCGGCTGGGAGAGAGGCGGGTGACGGGAAAGGCCGGCAGTGTCCTCCGTGGAGCCCTGGCAAGAGGCTGCCCTCTCAAGGGGCTCAGCCCACCGGGGAATCAGCAAGGCCTAGCCGCACCTGCTAGAAAAACCTCACTTTGGGGAACATCCCTGAGTTTGCACGTTGCTGGTGGTGAGGGAGAACCGCATCGGTCACTCCCTCTGGGCAGACGGAGGCCAGAATGACCCCTGCAAGGACTGAGCACTAAATCCTTTACGGTTTGAAAAATGCACCTGTGGGTGGGTGCTTTGGGGTGACCTGACACCTGCCTGATGATGGGGTGGGGGTAATGAGAGACCTCACAGAGGGCGAATGGCCGCACAGTCCTAGAGGGTGGAAACCTTTCGTGCACAGAGACAGTCGGCTGGAGGACCGAATCACAGCGAGAAAGCCAACCCCTCCAGCAGACACATTAAGCAGGAAGGGTGATGGGGCCCTGGGCCTCCTGGACCATCCTCCCCACCCCCACCCCCCGCATCTGAGGAGAGGCCAGGGCTCACACTACCCGTGGGGAGGGGACACCCCAGCTCCACAGGGACGCTCCCAGACAAGGACACGCGTGCATTTAGTGACATGAACTCCCGACGAGGCAGCTGGGTCTCTTTTTCTGACCGATAGAACCGTAAAGGACTAATGCCCTTAACAGAAATTGGGGGTGGGGAGTCCTGCCGATGCCTAAGACAGACTCATGAGGGGAGAAAGGTCTATGAAAGAACAGAACGGACACCGAATGTTCCCTGCTGTGCACGGGTTCCAAAAAGTGAAGTACCAGAAGATGAATCTGGGTTAATAACGCAAGAAAATGAGCGTGGACAAAGGCTGTTCTTTATATAAATTCCCAAGACGCGGGCTGGAGCCAGCTTTCTGAGCAGGGGGCTTGGGCAGTGGTTTCAGGACTGCTGCCCTGGGAAGATCGAGGGATGGGGGAGCCCTGCCCCTGCCCTGAGGATCAGGTGGGGTACCGAACCGGGATCGCAGAGGTGACGTTAGGGCGAGCATTCAAATGACAATTAGCTCGCTTAATTACCAGGACTCGCATTAAATTAATTCCCCGTGTAAGGTAATTGGAAATTTTTTTCGTGTTTATTTTATGGCTTGGGCTGGCAAGCACCTTCCTAATTCCTCCAAAGTCATGTCTCCACAAACCCGATTTCATAAAGCGAGAGTTCTCTGTCTGACAAAGTAACTAGAGCCATCCATGGAAATGTTGGGTTTTTTTTGTTTTTTTTTTTTGGTGAAAACGGTAAAAATAACTCTTTTCCTGTCTGAAAATGATTAATATTCCACCCAACTGTTTCCTTCTTTCAGGCAATCTGCAAACTCTAAGTGGGTGGATATTTTCTTAGCTGTCTTCCATGTATTTATTTATACGTTTTTTTTTTTCCACAATAGAAATCACACAAGGTATGACAAAAACCCT
>NW_025412368.1:0-3286 GCF_002201575.2 Neomonachus schauinslandi | reverse complement strand
GGACCACGCTCCACACAGACGCCCTGCGACACGGGAGCCACGGGACCGCGACACACACAGATGCCTTGCAACATGGGCACCTTGTGGCCCACGTTCTACCCCTAAGAAAATGGACTGAGACATCTCCTGTCACAGAGAAGGAAACCCAGGCTGAGCACAGGGACCCCTGACGTTGGGCATCTGAAAGGCAGGCATGGCTCTGGTCACTAGGGAAAGCGTGCGAGGGCGAGTACCTGAGGCCCAGGGTCCGTGCTGAGGCTCTGTGAGTGGTGGGGGTCCTGTCTGAGGCCCAGGGGGAGCCTGACAGCCCCAAAGAGGGTCCCACATCAAGACAGAGACAGTCCCGCATGACAAGCCGGGACCCCAGGGAACAGCGAGGACTCACCTGTCCCAGGTACACCTGCACACAGCGGCGACTCACCACCTACAATGAGAAGACACAGGGTAAGCAGGTGGCTCCCCAGGAAAACTCCACCCAATGTCCACTCAGGCTCGACCCCAGAGCTGCACCTGTCTGACCCTGCTCACAGCCCCAGAGTTCTAGCATCAAAGTCAGACAAGACCTGCAGTTAAGAGAATCCAGATTTTTCTTCACTTTTCTAGAGTCCAACTCCTTTCACAGGATTTCCTACAAACCCTGGAGCCTCCCCCTAAGAGAAACGCCCTGTGCTCATGCGCAGAATATCCTCTTCGATTTCAAACGACCAGTGGACTCCAAGGCTAGGAACTTGGGAGCTAGCGGGAGCCCCTCCTGGCCACGACAAGGACGTGGGGGCCCTGCCTGGTGGTCTTCAGGCTGCCCCCACCACCACACCCAGCGCTCATATTCCTTACAAAGTGGACCGCCTTTTCTAGAACTCTTTCCACAAGTGGGACAGAAAGCAGATGAGTGGCCCCAGGGCTCAGCCTCCCCATCTGAGCAGGGGAGATAGGAAGAGCGTGGGTGCTCAGAACAGGCCGGCATGGGGCAGGCTCTCACACTCCAGGACCACGGACCGTCCCTGGGCAGACAGGGCTATCAGCGGGTGAGGGGGTCCCTCTGGCCTCGTGCGGTCCTGGGAGGCCAGGATCCTGGCACCTGCCAGTGAGATTCAGCTCTCCTCCCCCAGGGCCCCTCGTACCCCCCTCCTCAAGTAAAAACATGCACAGGGAGGGAGAGACCCCCAGGGATCTAACCGTCCTTGTGGGTGGCAGCATGACCTTGACTCTTGCCATGCAGACTATTTATAACTGTTCCTTATCTTCCGAAGTTCTCAGAGAACATGACACACGGTCATTCATTCGTCTGGGACATACATCGCTCCAGCAGGAGGCTGACTCATACACTCGCCTGGGGCGGGGCCCCGTCTCCTGGCACCGACCCTCTCCCCGCCTGGACCCCCTCCCCACACACAGCCCCTCACTGCCCAGCACCGCTGACCCAATGGCCGGCTTCCCTGCCCTAACCGACACCCCCTGGAAACAGGAACACCTGCTCATGACACGCACCTGTATATCAAAGCCCAATGAGTGCAGGAGGGAACATGTGACCAATAAACATAAAGCAAAAATAAAACAAAACAAAAAAAATGTCTCTGGAAATAGGGGAAGTTACAGACTGGCACCTACAGGGTGGTGGCAGCCAGCCAGGCAGGCCCACGGAGCTCGGCGGTCCCCCGTGCACCACTCTACGGGACACGAGGCAAGGCCGTGCAAGGAATCAGGGCTCCCATCTTTGAAAAATCACTATCTGCATTCCACGCCATGGAACATTATTCAGCAATTAAAAAAAAAAAAGATCCAGAGGAACCTCAAATGCATATCACCAACAAAGAAGCCAGTGAGACAGGCTAATACCAACTCTGTGACATTCTGGGGAACACAGAACTGTGGGGACCGTAACGAGATCGGTGGTGGCCCATGGTGGGGGCTGGGGGGTAGTAAGCAGAGCACAAGAAAGTGTTTAGTGAATACGGGCTGTGTGATGCTCTAACGGTGGATGCATGTGATCCATCTGTCCAAACCCACAGAACGGGCAGCGCCAGGAGCAAAGCCTAATACAAACTGTGGGCTTCAGTTAGTAAAATGCATCCATATTCGCTCATCCAGGTTAACAAGCGCACCCTGTTATTGCAACACGGTAACAGGGAACATCTGGAGGGAAATGAGAGTACCATCCACTTCTCAGTAAGTCTTAACTGTCCTTAAAAATAAAGTCTATTCAGGGCGCCTGGGTGGCTCAGTTGGTTAAGCGACTGCCTTCGGCTCAGGTCATGATCCTGGAGTCCCGGGATCGAGTCCCAATCGGGCTCCTTACTCGGCGGGGAGTCTGCTTCTCCCTCTGCCCTTCCCCCCTCTCATGCTCTCTCTCTCTCTAATAAATAAATAAATAAATAAATCTTAAAAAAAAAAAAAAGCGCAGCCCAAAAGCCTTCCGTCCAGAAGGCAGGTGGGTCCTGTGCTTCCCACGTGCCTCCCAGGCCAGAGTGGGGTGGTGACACTGCCCACCTGTCCCCAGGGTGTCCTCCAGAGAATGAGAGCAGGCTCTGAGCCGGGGCTCCCAAATCCCACGCCCGCCCCCTACCCCCCACCCACCCCCCGCAGCCCCATCCTCGGCTGAACTCTGAGGAGCTCGGCCATTCTTCACGGTGGCCACCTGGACAAGCCATCAGGGAGGAGACGTTCCTCAACGCAAAGTGCATAAGCCACCGTCTTTGCTGGAGAGCGAGAGGGGCCCCAGCTCAGCAGAACAAAGGACAAGCAACAAGGCTCAAGGCTTGCACTCCAGCCAGAGGGGAGCCTCAGATCCAAAGAACCAATTACAACCCCGCTGTCTGTGTTCACCAGCACCGTTACAAAATGCAAAGAGAAAACGGGGAGGGCTACAACGAATTTGCAAATGAAACTGCACCAGAAGCACCAAGTCAGAGAAGAGGGTATGGCCCAGGGGAGAGCCACCTGTCAGCAGAAAGAAAATGAATATTCACATCAAGAATGGCGAACACCTAGTTTCGCAAAGTCCATCCTCCAGTGGACACAGTGCGCACGTGTCCCTTGGATGTGGCTCACACCAAATCCCAGGACGGGAACTCCAGGAGAACACACTGGCTTGGCTCGCTCTATTTCCTCCCTTGGAATAAGACAGAGGACGGCAGTGGACCCCAGTCTGGCAGGGCTGTGCTGGGAGGGTGCAGGGCGCACGCGTGGTCCCCTGTGGACCACCCTGCCTGGCACCCAGGATGTAAGCAGCCATGCAGAGCCCCCCCCCTTGCATGTCCTAGACACTCGGGGGTTCCTTCCAGCTCTT
>NW_025412367.1:0-3287 GCF_002201575.2 Neomonachus schauinslandi | reverse complement strand
AGCTCACCACCCTGCAGTCAGGTCTTCCCACTGCTGCCAAACTGAGGCGTGCAGTATGAGCAAGTTTAAACCGTCTTCAGTTTTCCCCTGTGGAACTGAATTTGAGAGTGTGGTTTAAGGAGCTCACTTCCATTTCAGGAAACCCACACCTTGAAGGAAATGTTCAGGGTTAATTTTGACAACAGAGTTTCCCAAAGACATGTCTTAATTTGCCCTGAGTGAATGCCCCCCCCCCCTTCTTTGGGGTGAGTCATGATGGACTATAGAGAGAGCTGTTCTGGAAGAAACAGAGATTGTTTGAAATGCCTGATCCGCACTTTGGGGGGTTCAAGGATATTCTCTTTATCCTGTCTTATTGCCATGATCTGAAAAGTCACCTTACTCCAGCAGTTCTGTGTGATGTGGGTTCCCCAGTGCAAGAGGAGAGGCTCGCTTTGGCTAAACAGAGTAAGAGGTTGCCAGTCAGGAAGCAAGCACCTGGGGTTTGCAGCCCAGAGGAGGCCGGACCAGGGCTGGGCATGGTCCTGGGTGTAGGCCTGAAAGGAGAATACTTCATGAGACCCCTGGTCCTGTGTTCAGTGGTGAGTGGTCTGCTTCCCCTAGAGAGTGCCAGAGTGGATGTGAGAGGACCCCACACCTGCCCCAGGCTGATGAAGAGAGAGGGAGAGACTAGCCTTTGGGCCTTCCAGGTGAGCTGACTACCAGGCTATGCTCCCTTTGTGACTCCACTGTGATGGTTTGGATGAGGGTAAAGGTCATTCCCAAGCTGGCATTTGCAAAAGTGAGTAGAGAGGGGCACTTGTGTCTCATTTCACACCAGTCAGCCCACCAGCTCGGGCTCACCTTTTCTATGAGGCCTGAGCTCCCTCTGCAGCTCCTGGGAGGACGATATCTAGGATGAGGACACTCATAAGAGGGGCCACCTTGACTTGAGTTTTGAACAAGCCCAACAGCAATGCCAGCCATCTCCGTAAGCCCATCCTTCTTCCACCAACATAAACAAAATTTCTCAAATGACGTCCATACACGGAACACACTTTTCCTAAAATCTGCATGTACATCTAATTCTACTACCATAGATACTTATAGATAAGAAAAATTAAAGTTTGAGGCTTTAGGGAAAAGACAATTAATCCCTACAATTAAAGGAGATGTTTCCTATTTTATTCACAGGGGATGCTGTACTTCAGAGTAATTTGGGGCATAAATTTATTTGAACATGTCTTCCTTAACCAGTTAGATAATTAACCAACTAACCAGATAATTAAAATGGAATCAATTTGCTAATTAATTTTATCTGTTAATAAATAAATTTATCTCCTATCTTTAAAGATGTGTGATTACTGGTAACAAAGTGTTTAAGGCTGCAAATTAAAACTTTTTTTATGTTCCCTAGGGTTATATTCATTTATGAAATTTATTTTTATAATGCACACATTTAATTAAAGTCAGCATTCTGTGAGTACATATTAGGTATAAAAATTAATTGTTGCAAGTTCTCTAAACTGAGATAAATTCCTTGTAATCACAAGTACACACCATGATGACATGGCCTGTATGGTGATAGGTGCTCCAGAGCAGTATCTGTGGTAGCTGGGAGCCTGGTATATTGAAACCATATGCTGAATGCACATGGAAAATAGAGAAATATAGCCATTTTGTGTCCCTCATCTGCAATCTGAGTTATAGTAGTCTTACATTTAGTTTGTGTATTTTTTATATTAAAACAATTCCTCATGGCATTGAAGGAAATCTTGAGAAACTACGTTGAGCATATGAGAAACATGGAAAAGTCATAATTAAGCGATATATCACATCAATATGGACTAAAATGTGGGACTATGAGGCTCTTTCAACACAGAAGCACACAAATTTAGAAAACTGGAATTTCGTAATATTTCCTAACATCATGAGTAAATTATGTGTGGCATACTAACAAGACATAGAGAAATAATAGAAATGTAATGTGTACTGTGATATATACTTGTTATGCAATTATCTTAGGGTTAAAAAATACTGTGTAATAACAGCAGAGCAGTGTGATAGGATGCTAAGGCAAATATCCTGTCACAAAGTGAAAGATTAAAGATGTAATTATTCCTCCAAGTCTCATTTTGGTTTCTGTGTCATTTGACCACCTCTTCTTAAGTAAATGCCTAAACTTAGCTCCAAGCAACTCTCATTCCTTGTCTTCCAGGCATGAATGGAGCCATGGAAGATGCAAATGACACCACAGAGATAAACTCCATTCCTTTAGGGCTTTTTAACTACACTCAGACCCATCTCTTCCTCTTTTCAATGGTGCTCATGCTCTTCCTCATCTCCCTGATGGGCAATGCCCTCATGATTGTGCTCATCCATGAGGACCCCAGCGGCACACACCCATGTACTTCCTGCTTAGCCAGCTCTCCCTCATGGACATGATGCTGGTCTCCACCATAGTCCCCCAAATGGCAACCAACTACCTGACGGGCACCAGGTCCATCTCTCCTGCTGGCTGTGGAGCCCGGATTTTACTGTTTCCCATGATCTTCCTCATCTCCCTGATGGGCAGTGCCCTCATGATTGTGCTCATGCATCAGGACCCCAGCAGCACACACCCATGTACTTCCTGCTTAGCCAGCTCTCCCTCATGGACATGATGCTGGTCTCCACCATAGTCCACCAAATGGCAACCAACTACCTGATGGGCACCAAGTCTATCTCTCCTGCTGGCTGTGGAGCCCGGATTTTACTGTTTCCCATGCTGGGAGAGGGTGAGTGCTTCCTCTTAGTGGCCATGGCCTATGACCGCTATGTGGCCATACCTCACCCCCTGCGCTACCCCATCCTCATGAATCAGAAGCTCTGCTTGCACGTGACCACAGGCTCCTGGCTTCCGGGAGGGGTGGAGGGGCTGATGCAGCCTGGTGCCATTCTGAGCTTCCCTTACTGCCATTCTCGAGAAATCAACCACTTCTTTTGTGAGGCACCCACACTCACGCACCTTCCCTGTGCCCACGCTACCTTTTTTAAGTTTTTCACGTATGCGTGTTGCCTCCTGATGCTCTTGATCCCTCTGGCTCTCACTTTGCATTCCTACAGTCTCATCTTGGCTGCTGGGCTCCGCATGCGGTCCACTGCAACTCAGAAGAAAGCGTTTGTCACCTGCTCCTCTCACCTGGCTGTGGTGGGGGTCTTCTGTGGCACTCTCCTACTCATCTACGTGCGGCCCAAATCCTACCGCTCAGTGGCCCATGACAAGGTGGTCTCTGCTTCTTACACCATCTTCACACCTGTGTTGAACC
>NW_025412366.1:0-3287 GCF_002201575.2 Neomonachus schauinslandi | reverse complement strand
GCACTAAATTCCTATCTTTCAATAGTTACCCTGAATGTAAATGGGCTCAATGCCCCAATCAAAAGACACAGGCTATCAGACTGGATTAAAAAACAAGACCCATCGATATGCTGTCTGCAAGAGACTCATTTTCGACCCAAAGACAGCCCCAGATTGAAAGTGAGGGGGTGGAAAGCCATTTCCAATGCTAATGGACACCAAAAGAAAGCTGGGGTGGCAATCCTTATATCAGACAAATTAGATTTTAAAGCAAAGACTGTAATAAGAGATGAGGAAAGACACTATATCCTACTTAAAGGATCTATCCAACAAGAAGATCTAACAGTTGTAAATATCTATGCCTCTAACATGGGAGCAACTACTTATATAAGGCAATTAATAACAAAGTCTTAAAAAATAAAGTCTTAAAAAATATTTTTTTTCTTTGCACTAATTTTTAGGATAAAATGCTAAAAATGTTACAAAATGTAACCCTATATGTATACCTAAAACAAGGCACAATTTTAATACACACATTAAATATTTTGTGTTTGCTTCTAGAAAGGATGAGTACTTTCATTGTACCACAACTAATGTGTATATAAGTGTATGTATATATATTTCTCACTTCAGTAACAAAGGTTTCAAAACAAACTTTTCAATGAACAATGGATATTTCAAGTGGAGTTCCGAAAAGTTTTGTTTTTTTCTTCGAAACTTCCAGGTGAGGGCAGAGTGATGCATGTCGTTGTACTGGTTTGTGATTTAATGTAGTTCTGACATTTTGTTTCCCAAATTCCCTCTCAATTAAGTTTGAAAGGGAGCAAAAACAGAAATTGCTTGTGCCTGCTGGATTGTTTTTGGTCCCTCTACCTCACTTTCTCTGTACAGAGGTGTAGCCCTCTCACTCAGACATTCACAATACAAAAAAGATCCAGGGGTACTAGGGCAGGGATGCAATTGATGTATGGAGGTTCTTACATGCAATATTTGTTTACATCATTGTGCAAGAAAACAGGGATGGTGGATTTCAAATGGAAGTGTTTTCATGATTTAGAACTCATATTAATAGAAATTGAATGCTAGTTCTTAAATAACTCTTAATAAATGTTATTCTTACTAAATAATATTTAATGCATTGAGTATATCAAATAAGTTACATAATGTATTAGTATATTAAAATACGTAATAATATATGATTTATTAAATACAAAAATACATTGGTTTATGTTTCTGTTTTATTGAGGTATAATTGATATAGTTCTACTGTTCTTAGGTGTACTGCATAAAAATTTGATATATCTATATATTATAAAATAATTATCAACATAAGTTTAGTTATCATCTGTCACCACACAGAGCTACAATTCATTTTGTTATGATGAGAACTACTAAAACCTACACTCTCAGCCACTTTCTTATATACAACAGACCATTGTTAACTACAGTCACTATGCTCTACATTAATTATATCACAGGACTTACTTATTTTTAACTTATGTATCATATAACTAGAATTTTTACCTCTTGAACACCTACACCCATTTTGCCTATAAATTTTTATGAATTTTTGATAACTGCTTGTAACCTTGGAATTATAATTTTACTGTTTCATGAAATACAAAAGTTATATGGGTAGATCCCATATAACGTGATTGTATTATAAAAGTCAATTTTTATAAGTTCTTAGAATTTTTCATGGGAGGGAACAGTACATTTCTGGATGTATGTATTTATAAAACAAATACCTGTAAAACTTTTTTTTAATTTTCATTGGAGGTTTGGAAAAATCCACTTTCCACTCTTGATGGATAGAAACTTTGATTTTCTTTCTAAAGTAATGGATAATCTCTAAGCATTGAATATTGATATAGAAAACACATGCTTCAAGCATTTTTATTACTATCTTTAATGGAGAAAGTTACTTTGAGCATATTTTTCATTGCCTTCAGAACATCTTTATTCCTAAAACTGTAGATGATAGGGTTCAGTGTGGGTGTGAGGATGGTATAGAATATTGCCAAATATTTGTCCTGGCCCGGAACGTGGTATGATTTGGGTCTCATGTATGTGAAAATAAATGGCCCATAGTCCATTGTGACCACAATCATGTGGAAGGAACAGGTAGAAAATGACTTTTTCCGTGCTTCTGATGATTTCATTTGAAGAACAGTAAGGAGAATTTGGACATAAGAAGCAAGGATTAGGGAGGAAGGGACAAGGAGAAAAATTAAGCCACTTACATAAACTCCTCATTCATAGAGTGTTGTGTCCACACAGGACAACTTCAACATGGCAGGGACTTCACAGAAAAAGTGATCAATGGCTCTTGGGCCACAGAAGGGAAATTGGAGTGCATAAGCTGTGTGGACTATGAAGTTGACGGTCCCAACAATCCAGGACCCTCTAGCCATGAGAATGCGGACATAGTCATTCATAAGAATGGGATAGTGCAGTGGGTGACAGATGGTTACATAGTGATCGTAAGACATTGCCCGCCAGGAGAAGGCACTCACCACCCAGGTGGGTGAGGGATAGAAATATATGGAAGCCACAACCTGCGAATGAAATAGTTCTGCTGCCTGACAGAAAGTCAGTGACCATTTTGGGAACAATGTTGGAAATATGCAAGATGTCCATGAAAGACAGATGGCTGAGCAGGAAATACATTGGAGTATGGAGTCTTGAGTCCCTGAGGATATGGAGGATCATGATTGTGTTTTCTGTTATAGTCATAATAAAAATGATGAATATAAAGGAGATGAAAACTAGACTTGATTGAGAAGAAGAAAAGAGTCCTAAAAGAATGAAATCACTGGTGAAACTGTGATTCTCATGCCCCATCATGAACTCCACTCTTTTCCTAAAATAGAAAAAAATAGAGCTAAAATGCAGTGGCGTAAATCTCAAACTCATTTACATTTAGAAGCATAATAAAATGAGAGTGATGCATATTTTACAGTTCAAGTCAACAGACTCTCAACCAGCTTTGGAAGTGGGCTTGGTTTACAACATGGCCATTTATTTGTTTGAATCAACTGATGATATGGGTCTATTGAGAAAGTTGTTAGCTCCATGTAGTCTTAATTCCGTATTCTTAAATGCAGTTCAATCTTTTGTCAAAGGTCACTTTTTTTTTATTCTCATGTTAATCCCCATACATTACATCATTAGTTTTAGATGAAGTGTTCCATGATTCATTGTTTGTGCATAACACCCAGTGCTCCATGCAGAATGTGCCCTCCTCAATACCCACCACCAGCTAACCCATCCTCCCACCCCCCTCCCCTCTAGAACCCTGTTTGTTT
>NW_025412365.1:0-3290 GCF_002201575.2 Neomonachus schauinslandi | reverse complement strand
ATGTCAGATCTAGAGTTCAGAATCATCACTTTAAAGATACTAGCTGGGCTTGAAAAAAATATGGAAGTTATTAGAGAAACCCTTTCTGGAGAAGTAAAAGAACTAAAATCCAACCAAGTAGAAATCAAAAAGGCTATTAATGAGGTACAATCAAAAATGGGGGCGCTAACTGCTAGAATAAATGAGGCAGAAGACAGAATCAGTAATATAGAAGATGAAATGATGGAAAATAAAGAAGCTGAGAAAAAGAGAGATAAACAACTACTGGATCACGAGGGCAGAATTCGAGAGATAAGCGATACCATAAGACGAAACAACATTAGAATAATTGGGATCCCAGAAGAAGAAGAAAGAGAGAGAGGGGCAGAAGGTATAATGGAGCAAATTATAGCAGAGAAGTTCCCTAATTTGGGGAAGGAAACAGGCATGAAAATCCAGGAAGCACAGAGAACCCCTCTCAAAATCAATAAAAATAGGTCAACACCCCGACATCTAATAGTAAAACTTACGAGTCTCATAGACAAAGAGAAAATCCTGAAAGCAGCTCGGGAGAAGAGATATGTAACCTACAAGGGTAGAAACATTAGATTGGCAACAGACCTATCCACAGAGACCTGGCAGGCCAGAAAGGACTGGCAGGATATATTCAGAGCACTAAACGAGAAAACTATGCAGCCAAGAATACTCTATCCAGCTAGGCTGTCATTGAAAATTGAAGGAGAGATAAAAAGCTTCCAGGACAAACAAAAACTAAAGGAATTTGCAAACACAAAACCAGCCCTACAGGAAATCTTGAAAGGAGTCCTCTAAGCAAAGAGAGACCCCAAAAGCAACATAGACCAGAAAGGAACACAGACAATATACGGTAACAGTCACCTTACAGGCAATACAATGGCACTAAATTCCTATCTTTCAATAGTTACCCTGAATGTAAATGGGCTCAATGCCCCAATCAAAAGACACAGGCTATCAGACTGGATTAAAAAACAAGACCCATCGATATGCTGTCTGCAAGAGACTCATTTTAGACCCAAAGACAGCCCCAGATTGAAAGTGAGGGGGTGGAAAACCATTTACCATGCCAATGGACACCAAAAGAAAGCTGGGGTGGCAATCCTTATATCAGACAAATTAGATTTTAAACCAAAGACCGTAATAAGAGATGAGAAAGGACACTATATCATACTTAAAGGATCTATCCAACAAGAAGATCTAACAATTGTAAATATCTATGCCCCTAACATGGGAGCAGCCAATTATATAAGCCAATTAATAACAAAAGCAAAGAAACACATCGACAACAATACAATAATAGTGGGGGACTTTAACACCCCCCTCACTGAAGTGGACAGATCATCTAAGCAAAAGATCAACAAGGAAATAAAGACTTTAAATGACACACTGGACCAAATGGACTTTACAGACATATTCAGAACATTCCACCCCAAAGCAACGGAATACACATTCTTCTCTAGTGCCCATGGAACATTCTCCAGAATAGATCACATCCTAGGTCATAAATCAGGTCTCAACCGGTACCAAAAGATTGGAATCATTCCCTGCCTATTTTCAGACCACAATGCTTTGAAACTAGAGCTCAATCACAAGACAAAAGTCAGAAAGAACTCAAATACATGGAGGCTAAAGAGCATCCTACTAAAGAACGAATGGGTCAACCAGGAAATTAAAGAAGAATTAAAAAAATACATGGAAACCAATGAAAATGAAAACACAACTATTCAAAATCTTTGGGATGCAGCAAAGGCAGTCCTAAGAGGAAAGTATATAGCAATACAAGCCTTTCTCAAGAAGCAAGAAAGGTCTCAAGTATACAACCTAACCCTACACCTAAAGGAGCTGGAGAAAGAACAGCAAATAAAGCCTAAACCCAGCAGGAGAAGAGAAATAATCAAGATCAGAGCAGAAATCAATGAAATAGAAACTAAAAGAACAGTAGAACAGATCAACGAAACTAGGAGCTGGTTCTTTGAAAGAATTAACAAGATTGATAAACCCCTGGCCAGACTTATCAAAAAGAGAAGAGAAATGACCCACATCAACAAAATCATGAATGAAAGAGGAGAGATCCCAACCAACACCAAAGAAATACAAACAATTATAAGAACATATTATGAGCAACTCTATGCCAGCAAATTAAATAACCTGGAAGAAATGGATGCATTTCTAGAGATGTACCAACTACCAAAACTGAACCAGGATGAAATAGAAAACCTGAACAGACCTATAACCACTAAGGAAATTGAAGCAGTCATCAAAAATCTCCCAAAAAACAAAAGCCCAGGGCCAGATGGCTTCCCAGGGGAATTCTACCAAACATTTCAAGAAGAATTAATACCTATTCTTCTGAAACTGTTCCAAAAAATAGAAATGGAAGGAAAACTTCCCAACTCATTTTATGAGGCCAGCATTACCTTGATCCCAAAACCAGACAAAGACCCCATCAAAAAGGAGAATTACAGACCAATATCCCTGATGAACATGGATGCAAAAATTCTCACCAAAATACTAGCCAATAGGATCCAACAGTACATTCAAAGGATTATTCACCATGACCAAGTGGGATTTATCCCTGGGCTGCAAGGTTGGTTCAACATCCGCAAATCAATCAATGTGATACAATACATTAACAAAAGAAAGAACAAGAATCATATGATCCTCTCAATAGATGCAGAAAAAGCATTTGACAAAGTACAGCATCCTTTCTTGATCAAAACTCTTCAGAGTGTAGGCATAGAGGGTACATACCTCAATATCATAAAAGCCATCTATGAAAAACCTACAGCGAATATCATTCTCAATGGGGAAAAACTGAGAGCTTTCCCCCTAAGGTCAGGAACGCGGCAGGGATGTCCACTATCACCATTGCTATTCAACATAGTATTGGAAGTCCTAGCCACAGCAATCAGACAACAAAAAGAAATCAAAGGCATCCAAATTGGCAAGGAAGAAGTCAAACTCTCACTCTTTGCAGATGATATGATACTTTATGTGGAAAACCCAAAAGACTCCACCCCAAACCTGCTAGAACTCATACAGGAATTCAGTCAAGTGGCAGGATATAAAATCAATGCACAGAAGTCAGTGGCATTCCTATACACCAACAACAAGACAGAAGAAAGAGAAATTAAGGAGTCGATCCCATTTACAATTGCACCCAAAACCATAAGATACCTAGGAATAAATCTAACCAAAGAGACAAAGGATCTGTACTCAGAAAACTATAAAATACTCATGAAAGAAATTGAGGAAGACACAAAGAAATGGAAAAA
>NW_025412364.1:0-3301 GCF_002201575.2 Neomonachus schauinslandi | reverse complement strand
ATTTTATACCTTGTAACATTACTGAACTTATTTATTAGTTCTAACAGAGTCTGGTAGCCATTCACATTTTCTATATATATACTATCATATCATCTGCAAATGATAGCACTGCTTCTTCCTTGCTGATTTGCCAATGCCTTTTATATTACCTTTCTTTAAAAAAAAATCTAATTGCTTCAACTAGGGCTTCTAATGCTATGTTGACTAACAGTGGGGATTGCGGGTATTCTTGTCTTGTTCCTAATATGAGAGTAAAAACTCTCAGCTCTTCATCATTATATTTTAGTAGTTGGTTTGTCATAAATGGCCTCTATTATGTTGATGTACTTCTCCTATATACACACTTTGTTGAGAATTATAATAAATAGATGTCAAATTTTTTTCAGATTTTTTTCTAAGTTTATTGAGATAATCAATGGTTTTTATCTTTAATTTTGTAACTGTGATCTATGACATTGACTGAGTTATATATGTTGAATCATCCTTGCCTCCCTGGAATAAATACCACTTGAACATGGTATATAACTCTTTTAATGTACTCTTGAATTCAGTTTGCTAGTATTTTGTTGAGGATATTTGCATCTATGTTCATCTGTGATATATAAATATAAACATATATAATATAAAATATATAAATAATATATACAATATATATAAATATTATATCATACATCATATATATCATACATGATATAATATAAAATAATAGTTCACATATATTTTTTTCTTTTCTTTTCTTTTCTTTTTTCTCCTGTGGTGTCCTTGCCTAGTTTTGGTATCTGGGTAATGCTAGCCTTGTAAAATGAGCTTGGAAACATTCCAACTGCTCTGAATTTTTGGAAGATTTTGAGAAGTATAACTATTAGATATTCTTGAATGTTCATAGAATTCACTAGTAAAGCCATCTATTGAACTTTTGTTTGTGGGGAGGTTTTTGATTACTAATTCAATCTCCTTATTAGTAAAATGCAAATTCAGATTTTCTATTTCTTCATGATTCATTCTGGGAAGATTGTAAATTTCTAGTGATTTATCCATCTTTCTAGGTTGTCGAATTTATTGGCATATAAATCTTCTTGGTAGTCTCTTATGATACTTTGTATTTCTGTGGCATCATTTGTGCTTTCTTTTGCATTCCTGATGTTAATTATTGGAATGCTTTTATTCTTCTTGAGTCTAGGTAAAGGTTTGTTAATTTTGTTTACCTTATAAAAGAAGCAGCTCTTAGCTTCATTGATGTTTTTGTATTTTCTCTTATTAAAAAAAAATATTTTATTTTTAAGTAATCTGTACACCCAACATTGGGCTCCAACATGGGGTCACCCACCATGGGGTTCAAACATGCGGCACAAACCTGGGATCAAAAGTTACACATTCCACTGACTTAGCCAGCCAGGTGACCTTTATTTTCTTTTTATTATCTATTGTATTTATTTCCAATCGGATCCTCATTATTTATTTCCTTCAACTAACTTTTTCCTTTGTTTGTTCATATATATATCTATATATATATAGATATATTAGGAAACTAGAAAATGCATATATATTTGGGGGGGATTCATTGTTTTTGTTTGTTAGAAGCCTGTGTTGCTATTAAATTCCTTTAGAACCATGTTTGCTGTATCCCATAGATTTTGGTATGCCATATTTTCTGTTTTAAATTGTCTTTTTTTAAAGTTGTTATTTGTGTTTTCCATAGAGCTTGTTTGTTCCTCATATAGTTTGTATATTAACCCATTATTAGTTGATGGTTTGCAAATGTTTTCTTATTCCATAGGTTGCCTTTTACTTTTCTTGGTTGTTTCCATTACTTTGTAGAATCCTTTTAGGTTCATGTAACCTCACTTGTTTATTTTTGGTTTTGTTGCCTGCACTTTGCTGTCATATCAAAAATAGGTCATCAAGACAAATGCCGAAGAGGTATTTCACTATGTTTTCTTCCAAGAGCTTTACAGTTTCAAATCTCACAGTTAATTCTTTAATCCATTTCAATTTAATTTTTATGACTAATGTGAGCTAAAAGTCTAGAGTCTTTCTTTTACATGTGGATATTCAGTTTTCCAATCACCAATTTTGAAGAGAATATTTTTCCCCATTTGTATATCCTTTTCACCCTTGTAAATGATTGATTTGAAGTATATCTGTGGCTTTATTTCTTGGATCTCTGTTTGGTTTCATTGTCTATGTGTCCATTTCTTAAATCTAGTACTACATTGTTTTGATTGCTCCTTCTTTTATAATTGATTTTTAATTCAGACTGTGACTCCTCCAGCTTTGTTTTTGTTCAGAGTGCTTTAGATATTTGGAGTCTTTGTGTTCCCTATGAATTTTAGGGTTTTTTTTTTTTTTCTATTTCTTTGACAAATGCATTGAAATCTTGAAGGAATTGCATGCAATCTGAATATAGCTTTTGGTGGATGAATATTGTAACAAATAATCCTTAACTTAAATATTATATTAATTAATTTTAACAACCAATTCTTACAACCAAAGAACATAGGTTCTCTTCACTTATCTGTGTCTTTTTCAAGTTCCGTTGATCAATTTTTTATAACTTTTAGTGTGGAGCTCTTCAACCTCCATGACTAAATTTTTCCTACGTATTTATTCATTAGATATTATTGTAAATGGATTATTTTCTTAATTTCTCTTTCGGATACTTCATCATTAGTGTATTATTGTATATTGATTTTATATCCTGCAAGTTTACTGAGTTTGTTTATTAGTTCTAACAATTATTTGATAGAGTCTTCTGTGGTTTTCTGGATACAAGATGATATAATCTGTAAGAAGAAGCAAGTTAGATTATTTATTTCTGATTTGAATATCTTTTATTTTTTCCTTGCTTAACTGTTCTGGCTAGAACTCTCAGTACTATA
Organism: Neomonachus schauinslandi; assembly: GCF_002201575.2. Classification (NCBI taxonomy): domain Eukaryota; kingdom Metazoa; phylum Chordata; class Mammalia; order Carnivora; family Phocidae; genus Neomonachus; species Neomonachus schauinslandi. The sequence continues at coordinate 422 of NW_025412364.1, read as the reverse complement.
CGGAATAGAAATTTTAAGATGATCATTCTTGTGTTGTTTCTGATCTTGGAGAAACAAAGTTTTCAGCATTTTTAGTATTGATTTATTATGTGTGTTTTTTTTTTTCTATAACTAATGTTTGGAGAGTTTTTATCAAGACAATATGTTGCATTTTATCAAATGTTTTTTCCTGCACCTATTGAGATGATCATATGATTTTTATATCATTTTGTTAAATATATGGTTTATCGTGTTTACTGATTTGTATATGTTGAATCATGTTTATATCCCAGGGATAAATCCCACTTGGTCATTGTGTATGATTCTTTTTAATGTGCTCTTGAATTGGGTTTGCTAGTATTTCATTGAGGCTTTTTTGCAACTATCTTCATTAGGGATATTTGCCTGTAGTTTTGTTTTTGTGGTGTCATTTTCTGGCCTTG
>NW_025412363.1:0-3302 GCF_002201575.2 Neomonachus schauinslandi | reverse complement strand
ATAAATAAATAAATGCAAGCTATAAGAAAGAAAACATAAAATGATCACAAATGATTGACAGAATGACAACAGACTTTACATAATCCTGAGCAGAGACTCAAAGGCAATGGTATAAATAACAAAATGTGAAGGAAAAATAATGTCAACTTAGAATTTCATATCTCACTCAATTACCATCAAGAGTGAGGTGAAAATTAAGGAAAACAGAATTTACCATCAATAGGGCTTCACTAAACAAAGTATTGCAGTAATAATAATTTTTAACATACATATACAAAAACATACACATATACCTAAATATATACACTAAAACAAAAGAAATACAGCTTATAAATTTTTTGACATCAACCATAGCAACATTTTTCTAGATATGTCTCCTAAGGCAAGGGAAACAAGAGCAAAAAAACCCTACTGGGACTACACCAAAAATAAAAGCTTTTGCGCAGCAAACTATCAAAGAAAACAAAGGCAACCTATTGAGTGGGAGAAGATATTAGCAAATGATATATCCAATAAGGGGTTAATATCCAAAATACATAAAGAACTTATACAATTCAACACTAAAAAAAAAAAAATCTGATTAAAAATGGGCTGAGGAACAGAATACACATTTTTTTCAAAGAAGACATACAGATAGCCAACTGACATGTGAAAATACGTTCAACATCACTAATCTTCAGGGAAAGGCAAATCAAAACTACAATGAGATATCATCTCACACATGTCAATATGGCTAAAATCAAAATGACTAGAAATAACAAGTATTGGTGAGGATGTGTAGAAAAAGGAACCTTGTGCACAGTTGAGGGAAATTGTTGGTTCCTCAAAATAATAAAAGTAGAACTACCATATGATCTAGTAATTCCACTACTGGGTATTTACTAAAGAAAATGAAAACACTAATTCAAAAAGATATATGCACCCCTGTTTATTGCAGCATTATTTATAATACCCAAGATATGGAAGCAACCCAAGTGTCCATTGATAGGTGAATGGATATATATATATATATATATAATGGAATGTCACTCAGTCATAAAAAAGAATGAGATCTTGCCATTTGTGACAACATGGATGGACCTAGAAGGCATTTTGCTAAATGAAATAAGGCAGATAGAGAAAGACAAATAATATGATTTCACTTACATGTGGAATCTAAAAACCAAAATAAAGGAATAAACAAACAAAAAGCAGAATCAGACCTATAAATACAGAGAACAAACTGATGGTTGCCAGAGGGGAGGGAGTTGGGGAAACGGGCAAAATAGGTAAAGGGGAATGGGAGGTCCAGGCTTCCAGTTATGGAAAGAATAAGTCACAGGGGTAAAAAGTACAGCCTAGAGAATATAGTTAATGGTTGCAATAGTGACACTTCAGAATGTGTCCTATTAAGAGACAAACAAGAGAAGGGTACCACTGACTGCTCTATTCAATATCATAGTGACAATCCTAGCCAGGTGCAATAAGAAAAGAAAAAATAAGTGCTATATAGATTGGAAGACAGAAGTTTTAAAAATTATAGATAATGTGATTATCTAAGTGTTGAGACATTCAGACCTGCTATTAGGATCAGTAGAGTTCAACAAGTTTGTTGGAAACAAGATGAAAATACAGAATCCAATACTCAACAATGATAAACATAGAATTCATCAAAGAAATCAAACTACCAAGAGTTTTTTTCATGGATCTTGAAATGGTAAACCTAAAATTCATAGGAACCAAGAAAGGCTGGGACAATTTTGAAGAACAAGACGGAGGAAATTGCTGAGCCAGATATCAAGTTTTATTTTAAAGCCAACGTTTTCACAACTCTGGTATTAGAACAGAAAGGACAAATAAGTCAATTGCACAGAATGGAGAGCCTAGATAAAGTCCATACTTGCAGGGAAGCTTGGCTAATGTCAGATGCAGCATTACAAATCACGGGTTTGGGGAGGCGGATAATGGTGATAAGGTAATCTGCTATTCTGTTGGAACAAAAAAGCTGGGCTCCAAAATCATTCCATCTACAAAAATAAATTCTGCTGCTTTAAAGCACCTAAGTGTGAAAATCAAATTGGCAATATTTTTAGAAGACAATGTAGGATTAGTTTTATAAATTTAGAATAAGAAAAATTTTCTAAAATAGAAAATAAAGAACAATTCATAAATTAAAAGGTGGAAAAATAAAACTAAGTAAAACTAAAAAAACTTTGGTTTGACAAAAAGACATCAAAAGCAAAGTTGAAAGACACACTACAGACAGTGACAAGGTATTTGTGAAACATGTAACTGACAAAGGGCTAATATTCTGAATTTATAAAGACTCCTACTAATCAATCAAAAAAGGAAAAACAATCAAATAATATAAAAATGTTCAACTACTAAAAACAAGCAATTCACAGAAGAGGAAGCCAAAATGGTCAATAAAAAAATTTATTCTCACTGGTTATCGGGGAATTTCAAATTAAAAAATGGGAGATAATTTCACACCCATTAGATCAGCAAAAATTAAAGCCTCAAGTGTTAGTAAGAATATGGAACATATTCATACTACTTGTATGAATCTAAATTAGCATAACCACTTAGTAGCACAATTTGAGAGCATCTAGTAAAGTTAAAGATGTATATATTCTTCAACTCAGCAATTCCATTTCTAGGAATTTACTGTAGAGAAATTCTCCCCCTTATGACTATGAAAATGTACAGGGATGTTTATAGCAGTGGTGTTTACAATGGCAACAAATTGAAAATCTTCTAAATTCCCATCAGCAGGAGAATGAATATATTGTAGAATATCATACAATGGAATATACTACACAACAGGTAAAATAAATGAACTCAAGATACAGCAAAGTACTGTAATTAGATTTTTAAAAACATAATATTCATGAGGGAAAAAGAATCTATACATTCCACTATCATCTATATAATCCTTGAAAACATGCCAAATGACATTGTGTGTGTGTGTGTGTGTGTGTGTGTGTGTGCGTGTGCGCAGAAATATAAAATATACAAAATCAGGGCAGTGGTTACGTCTGGGGAGGGAGGGAGGGAGGGAGGGAAGGAGGGAAATAGTTACCAGGGAGCTTCAACTCAATCTTCACGGTTTTCTTTCTTTTATGAATCAAGCATGGCAAAATCTAAAAGAGCCAGGTGTAATACAATCTTATGTTTTCTATATTTCTAACATTTGAAATATTATACAGTAAAACTTAAAATAGTTCCTACATTAAATATGTCTATGAAGAAATTAAGGCTTTCCTCAATTCGTTCTTACTTATAGGAAAACACAAATAATAAAATCATTTTATCATTTTTTT
>NW_025412362.1:0-3307 GCF_002201575.2 Neomonachus schauinslandi | reverse complement strand
GGTATGTATTTGTCTTTCTGAGTGAGTGAGTGAGTGAACAAGTGAATTCATGTGATGTTTTCTGAAGTTGGGTTTTTGTTTTGTGTTGTTTTTATAGGAAGGAGAGGTGCAGCCGGCAACTGGAAAAAAGGACAATGGTATTAATATTACTGAAAGTGCTCCACAAGAGGAAACAGTTAATGACCATCTGACTTCTGCTGATAGAGCATACAAATGTAATAGTAGTGGTAAGTTAGTAAACATCTGTGAATTTTTTCCTGTGCTCAAATGCTAGTATAAAGAAATCTGAAAGTATGTAGATCCAGATATGTTATGCATTTCATTAAGATATTTTTCTTTTGCTGTCTTTCTTTTTAAGTATCCCGACTACTACCAACTTTTTCTTCCTGAAAATAGTTCAACCCTCTGGAAATCTTTACTGCTATTACTTTTATTTTATTGAAATATTCATGAGTGGGGATAAGCTTGTACATATGTTTAAAATTCATAACAATACATGTTCTCATTAATGTATCTGTGACTGTATTTTATAGTTATGATGTCAGCATTAGGATTAGGAGAAGAGGAAGATGGAGAATCACCATGGGATTCTGAGATACTGTTTTCTTATTATTTTAAAATATAAGCATTGAATGATGTTAAAGCATAAAAGGGATGCTTAGACTTTACTCTGTCATCTCTGCATTTGCCCATAAAAACTATTTCTTTATACTTTTTACCTGTAATTGATAAAATAATGATGTGCTAAATATAATAATACAGCATAATACAGTTCTGCTAATTTGCAAGCTTAACTTAATGAAAGCTGTGTAGTATTATTGCAGAAAACTGACGCTTACGAGTGATAAGGAATTAGTTTGTGTTTTGAATTTAAATTATCTAAAAAACTAAAGAATTACTCCAGGCCAACCTATGGCCAGATGTGATTCTATGGTGTATATGGATGTGCAAAATTCCTGATGAGATCTAGAAGGTTTGGATTATAGTTTTTTACGACTTGGAGTTTGAAAAGCTAATGCCTAGGACTTGAAATATTTTACATATATATATATGTGTATATATATATATATTTTAAGATTTTATTCATTTATTTGAGAGAGAGAGAGTGAGTGAGCAGGAGGGAGAGGGAGAGAGAATCTGAAGCAGACTCCCTCTGGGCGCAGAGCCCTACTGATACCAAGAGTTGGACACTCAACTGACTGAGCTATCCAGGGGCCCTGAAAGTATTATATTTGGATTGTCAAGTAGATTTACAAGGAGCATTGGGATTATAATAACAATTTGGTTTAGTGGTGTTTTACTTATTTATTTTAAAAAAGATTTTATTTATTTATTTGAGAGAGAAAGAGATAGAGAAAGAGAGCATGAGCTGGGGGAGGTGTGGAGGGAGAGGGAGAAGCAGGCTCCCCACTGAGCACATGGGGCTAGATCCCAGAACCGACTGAGCCACCCAGGTGTCCCTGGTTTCGTGGTGTTTTAATAGGTAAAAGCCATTTTGGATCGTTAAAATAGTATGCATTGAGGATCTTTGTGGCAGCCATACTTGTAGAAACAGAAGTATAAAGTAATGATGACCTATTCTAAGGTGACAGACTGTGGAAGGAGGTAAAAAGGGCCTGATCTCTTAGCACAGGCAGGTGCTTCAGAATGGTGCAGGCACCGTATTTGAAGTCAAAAGATATGCTAGCATCCTGGTTCTGTCACTTGGTAGCTGTGGGATGCCAGAAAAACTTGTTTAACCTGTTTGAATGTCAGTGACCTGATTCATAAAAATGGTACTAATACCTACCTCTCAGGTATGTGTAATGAACAAATGTGGTAACAAATGTGAAAACACTTTGTATACTGTAAAGGCTGCTGTAGAAATATAGGGCAAAAATGATCACAGCCATATTTAGTGATTTATTAAATATTGAGGACACTTTTTTTTGAATGTGAAGATTTCTGAAGGACAGTAAAATAAATGGCAGTAGTGTCCAGAAAAGAATGGGAAAGTTAGAACGGGCAGGTGGATTTCTAAGTTGGGGTATGTTACGTTTTTTTTGATACAGTACAGTACTGTTAATCTGTTTTCTCTTCCTTATGATTTTCTTAATAAACTTTTCTTTATATTGTAAGAATACAGTATATAATACATATAACACACAAAATGTGTTAATTGACTTTACATTATTGGTAAGGTCAGCATTAGGTTATAATTTTCTCTGACCTTCCATGCTCAGTTTACAGAGTCAATGGCCAAATGAGGATTAAGACGTCGATTAGATCTGGAGAGCATATACGAGGTCTTCTATTTAAATGTTTTGGTTTTTCATTTACATTGTTCCTATTTTTAAGTCTAATTGCTTTTAACGTAGGAAGTTCAATAGGAGATTAGTAGTTAAGTTTTTGGGGAATCAAAAGTTATATGTGGATTTTTGACTGCACGGCTGTCAACGCCCTCAACCTTTGCATTGTGTAAGGGTCGACAGTATAGTGACTTGGTACTTGAGACCTTCTCAGTGAGGTGATTTTATTTATTTTTTAGAGAGAGAGAGAGAGAGCGTGTGAGAGGGGTGGGGAGAGAGAGAATTCCAAGAAGGCTTCATGCTCAGCACGGAGCCCGACATGGGGCTTGATCTCATGACCCTGAAATCATGAACTGATCTGAAATCGAGAGTTGGACACTTAACTGATGCTGCCACGCAGGCACCCCCTCAGTGAGATTATTTTAAATGTTTTGACCTTAAATACATTTCTGTTATTGAATATCAGCTATGTACCAGGCTGTATAAGTTGAGGGGTTAGGCTGTAGTGGTAGGAGCAGAAAAAATAAGGAAACAACAATCCATTGTAAGTTACTGTGAGTGCCTCATATAAAGAAAATGGAAATGTTAGGTTAGGGAGTTTTGGGGGAGTTTGTAATTAGGATGGGGATGAGAATGGGAGTGGAATTTTGTTAGTCAGGAAAGATCTCTCTGAATGTGGCAAGAGCCGCCAAGTGGAGGATGAGAAGGACCAGTCGTGCAAAGGTCTTGGAGAAGGACATTCTAGACAGAGAGAACCATGGATCACATCTATTCACTATTTCACTCTTATGTCTTGGAATGACCAGGAAGCAGGAAGATCCACCCCATTGTCATAATCATTGTTATTGTTGTGTGTAGAAAAGAAAATGTGCATACTAAAATAAGTGTCTGGTACATTTTAGGTAATTAATAAATGTTCTTATTCTTCCCTTATGAAAGCTTACTATACTTTTTGAAGAGTTTCATCCCCACATCTAAAATTTTTTGCTATTATTTAAATATAATTTCAAGAAAAGTTT
>NW_025412361.1:0-3308 GCF_002201575.2 Neomonachus schauinslandi | reverse complement strand
TCAATGGAACAGACTGCAAAGCCCAGAAAGAAATCGACAATTAATTCATCAATTAATTTACAACAAAACGCCAAGAATATAAAATAGGGGAGCAACAGTCTGCACAATAGGTGGTGTTGGAAACACTGGGCAGCTGCAAGCACAGGGATGCAACTGGATGCCTGTCCAACCCCATCCACAAAAAGGACGTCAAAAGGTAGCAGACTTCAACAAAAGAGCTACACCCATAAAATGCCTAGATGAAAATGGGGCAGAATGCTCTTAACAACCCCCCTTTTTTTAATGGGCTCCATGACCAAAACGGGGCTTGAACTCAAGATTCTGAGATCAAGAGTCAGATGCTGTGCCCACTGAGCCAGCCAAGAATCTATTAAAAGTATGGAGCACAGAGGTGTCAGCATATATCTATTCATTTGTTCACCTTAACACACAATGTTTTTGGAAGAGTGTTTCTTCATATCATTCTTGATACTGATTTTTGGATTTAACACCAGAAGCAAAGGCTACAAAGCAAAATTAACAGCTGGGACTACACCAAACTAAAAAGCTTCTGCACAGCCAAGGAAATCACCGATCATCAACACATTGAAAAGACAACATACTGAGTGGGAGAAAATATTTGCGAACTACCTAACTGAAAAAGGGTTCATATCCAAAATATTGAAGAACTCATCCAATTCAATAACACAAAACTTAGCGTTTAAGATGCTACCTGGAGGCTCTGTACATACTCAGGATCCGACGGGGGAGCCTGGAGTCAGCACCAGATACTCGCCAAAGCCATTGCTGATGAAGTACTTGATTCTGAACTTACGTGACTAGGAGTCTAGAGAACTGGAATAAAATCACAACATGTAAGCACTAAACTAAATTGCCATAATAAAACCATATACTTCTGAAAAGAGACAACTCCAAAATAAATAAAACGATAACATTCAGACATTGCACATACGCCAAATATCCTTCCCTTTCTTCTCTTTTGGAGAGTCTCGTGTTGCCCCTTACCTGAAATCTTCATCAGCTTCATCAGGAACTGTCACCTCCATAGAACTCCATTTGTAGACTTTTTTTTTTTTTTAAGATTTTATTTATTTATTTGACAGAGAAAGAGACAACAAGAGAGAGAACACAAGCAGGGGGAGTGGGAGAAGGAGAAGCAGGCTTCCTGCTGAACAGGGAGCCCGATGCGGGGCTCAATCCCAGGACTCTGGGATCATGACCTGAGCCGAAGGCAGATGCTTAACGACTGAGCCACCCAGGCGCCCCCATTTGTAGACTTTTTACCAATACTTTTGACATTGTCATATGTAAGGTTTGCTTAAGACTGTAAGTTACTTTCAGCTGCGACCTTCATCTTCTATTTTTCTCTTTTATTTTCCAAAAACCTAGCAGAGAAGATTGTATTTGCTAAATAAGTAAATCTATTCTATTTTTTTAAATAAAATAAATGGAGTGAAAATTGACAACTCTAAAATCAAAAAACTCAAATATAAATACAAAAATCAAAGAAAATCCATGACTAAAATAAAAAACTAAAAATGATTAAGTATAAGAATAAAATACTAATTAAAAATAAGCCGAGAAGAAATTCTAAAATGCAATCATGTAAAAACATGCATATAATGGAAAATCGCTTTGACGTTCAATGAATCAGAGCATAGATAACCATGTAAGGCGTGGCTACAGATTTGGGGAAGATGAAGCCAGTGTCCCTTCTGAGTTGTGCAGGCTGCTCCCTACATTAACGAGCAGAACCCACATGAGAAGGACAGTTGCAGCAGAAGCAGCAAGAGAGCAGAGCCCTACGAAGGAGGGGTGGGGGACACAGCTGGAACAACTCCAGAAGCAAGTTGCCCTGGTTTTGAGCACTTCACAGCAACAATGGGAGAGAGAGCTCTGTGAGGCTAGAAGGTCTCTCTGAGTCATAAGTCTTCCCACAAATCCAAGAAAACATGTTTCCTGACAGGAGAGCCCTGCTGTTGTATCCCAGACAGTGGGGCTGTAGGGGAAAAGGGGACGGAGTGCAGAATAGGGCCACTGCCCAGAAGGAAAGCACTGTTTCCTGACACACTTCATCTACTTTGATGGGCTTTGCTCAAAAACGAGGTAAAAAGCATTAAGAAAACGATACAGGATATTGAATGACACCATAAATTAGAATTGGAAAAGCTCAGGCATGGAAGGACAGGCCTCAGGGAAGACGAAGAAGCATATTGAAAGGTCACCTCGTAAATGAAATGTGAAGTAGTGAAAGCAAGCCTGCAGACAGCGCTGTGTGAGAATGGAAGCCAAGAGGAGGAAAACGCGAGAAAGAAACTAAGCAAGAGATGACAAGGTCTGAGAGAGAATGTCAAAATGTGAGCATAAGGGGAGGAAATGAATAATTGGAGTGCCTGCGAGAAAACCAAAGCAAAGACACAAAAGTGTTAAAAGTCATAGGTCAGAAATGTTCCTGGAAACAAAGTAATGCTTTCAACCTGTGTATTCACAGAGCACCATGTGCACTGAGTCAGAATGACAGACGGCAGGACATCGTCTAGTAAAATCATTGAGAGAAAAATCCAGTTAAAATTAAAATGTAAAATTTAATGAAAATTTTAAGAAAAGGAATCCTTGGGCATCTAGAAAAAATGGAGCAAATGACCTATAAAGGACAGGAAATTAGAATGTCATCCACATTTCTGAGTGCCATATTTTGTGTCAGAAGAAAATGGAAGAATGTATGGAAAGACACTGAAGGGAAGAAACTGTGAGCCACGGATTTTACAGCTAGAAAACCTGATTTATACGGAATAAAAGTCTCGGCATTCAAGTCATCATGCAAGACCTCGGGCAGTATTGTTCCCATGACCCCTTGAAGAGGGAGGACCGAACTTAGGACTAGAAATGCGGGGAAAGACTGTTAGGCCAGATGGCAAACGCTACACCTGCGGAGACTTTGCATGACTAAGACTCTATGACAGGGAGGATGACCTTAGTGGCTGTCACTGGGGTCATCACCTCAGAATAGTTTAAGAGCTTTCTTGGCTCGGGAGGCTCTTTATTTTAGGTAAACATATTTTTAAAACAACTGGTAGTAAAAATTGCTTAATGTACACAGTATATGTTAATTAACTGATTTTGAATTAAAAACTCTAGAGCTTCCAACGTTAAATGGGAAGCTTATTCACCAAAGCTCCTTCTAAGTCCACACAGCTCAGGAAGGAGCTACCCCTCTTCCATTAGCTGACTTGGGAGGGACGCGTGTTCCCGGAGGAGCCCACAGGCAGCGCTGCTGTGGGCCTCAGGGCTGATTGAAGCCCCCAGCA
>NW_025412360.1:0-3311 GCF_002201575.2 Neomonachus schauinslandi | reverse complement strand
CAAAATGAATTAAAGACCTAAATATGAGACCTGAAAACATAAAAATGTTAGAAGAAAGCACAGGCAGTAATGTCTCTGACATCAGCTGTGCCAACATTTTTCTAAAATTTTATTTTTTCAGATTTTTTTATTGATTTGACAGAGAGAGGGAAAGAGATAACAAGAACAGGAACACAAGCAGGGGGAGTGGGAAAGGGAGAAGCAGGGTTCCCGCTGAGTCAGGAGCCCGATGTGAGGCTCAATCCCAGGACCCTGGGATCATGACTTGAGATTCTACTTTATTTAAGGAACAAAGTCCAGGAAGCCACTATACAGGTGCATACAGATCATAAACACTACAAAGAATGCAATGACAGGGGAGGGGAAGCCGTCCTTCGGGGCTGTAGCCAGCATGAGCTGCTGCTCGGGGGCCGGGGCTGGTTGCTCCACTGAGGCAGGGGGCTGCTTGGGCCTGGCAGCGACCCCAGGACCAGGGACTGGACCCTGCTCCACCTTTGGGTCGGGCATTGGTGCGGGTGGCTCTTCCAGCGCAGGAGCGTGAACGAGCCTTCGGACTAGCACCTGAGCCGGTGCCCATGGGGCCGGGGGCGCCCCTGCTCTCCCTAGTGGCTGAGCCCCCGCAGCAGTGATGGGCTCGGCCCGCGGGGGCTCTAAGGCGACAGCAGGGGCCACAGCGGGAGCTGGGCCCAGTTCTTGCGCTCCTTCTGGATCTGGCTCCGGGGCTGGTGCTGTAGCTCCAAGAAGAGAAAGTCTCATCGGCCTGATGGGCATCCCATGGTCCTCCTAAGTGAAGGAAACTTTTCCCTCCGCTCAGTGCTGAGTCCAGGATCTGATCCCTGGGAGGTCTCCCTGGAGGGCAGGCCATGGGGACAGGGATCCGGGACTACGCACTGCTCCCAGCCCAACCGCACTCTATGGAGGCTTGCTCTGCGTGGCCCGCCCGGTCCCCTCCACGGGCCCTCTCCGGGCACCCCCGGCCCTCCTCACCCCCAGCCTCTGGCTAGGGGGCTCCAGGGTTTCCAGCTGTTGCAGCAGACGCTGGGCACGGCGTGCCAGGTCCGAGCCTGGCATGTGGAGGCCCATGTACGTGAGCAGCACGTTCAGGCAGGGAAATTCTGGGGGCTGCAAAAAATCCTGGGGATATTGGTCCAGCCATGTGCCCAGGAGGGAGGAGATGGCCCTGGGGACAGACAGGTAAGCAGGGAGTCAGAGGACAAGGCACCCACCCACACAGATGTCCCAGGGAACCCCTGAATGTCAGAGACCGGGCCTACTCCTTGTCCACCTGTGATCTGGAAGGAATGCCTGACACAGGCCTGGTCACAGAGGGCAGGCTGCCAAAAGCCTTTGTGAGGAGGAGCCCTTGATCAATGGTGTGGCCATTTCTGTCCTTGTTGGGGGAGTCCGGGCACACTCGTCAATCTGTGTCCTTGCCCACTTGCCACTTGGATTCAACTGCATGCGGCCAGGGAGGGGTGGTTTCGGGCCTGTTCACTGCCCTCACTGCACACATCACTGCTCTGTGAATATCCAGCCAAGGAGGGAGCAAAGGGACTCTGGTCGTGCCAGGCCTTCCCAGGACCCTCCCAATACCTCCAGCTTTACCTCTGGTGCCTAATGCTGCCTCATTCACTAGGTGCCATGAGTGGGTCTCAACATGAAATGTCCTGTGGATGCCACCTCTCATCATGTCTAGTGTCACTGTCTGACCCCCGACTAGTCTGGAGCCCTTGGGTGCTGTGTGCTCTGTGCAGGGGCCAGTCAGCTCCTAGGGAAGCGCCTGCACTGAGTGGGGCTTCCTGAATGCTTGATGAATGGAAGGGCCCCAACCACCCCATCACAGATATCTGAGTGGGCCTGGGCCCCCTGCTCAGCCCCAGGCATCCCTGCTCTGGTTTCACCCAGGACATGGACCCCAGATGGAGTCTCAAATCTCACTTTCAAATGGCAAAACAGCCCAGCTTGAGACCATAGTGACAGTGAGGGATGTGGCAGTGGATTCCTCGTGAGGAGCAGGACAATGATAAATGAGCACAACCACAGCCCCTCTAGCAGGCCTTTCTGCAGGCCAAGGGCCCCAGGTGTACTTTCCCTAAGGGACACCACTGAGTCCCTATAATAAGTCTGCCCCAGTCAGAGGAGCAAACCAAGGCTCGAGGAAGTTTGGTGACATTCCCAAGACTCACAACCAGGCGGTGGCCAGATCTCACTGGGCTGTGGAGGGGCGGGTGCTCACGTTGTAAAGAAGAGGTCCAGCACCTCGGGGTGGTGGCAAAAGCTGTGTATGTGCCCAGGAATGTGGAGATGTGGCTGAGGTCTCTGCCTATGAAGGCGGGCACTAGGTGTTATTGGCATCTCCAGCAGGTCAGCCCGGTTGGTCCAGAGCACGCGGGTCTCATTCCTCTTTGTGGCTGAGCCATTTTTATCCCAAGGTGAAACGGAGGAGACATGCACTCAGCTCTGTAGCCACCAGGAAGGTTGGGGGTGGGAGCGCAGACCAAATCCCCAAGATCTCAAAGACTTACGGCAACAGGTGGGACAAGAGGGCCCATAGTAGAAAAAACAATGAGGTGCCTGGGTAGTTCATTGGGTTAATCCTAAGACTCTTGGTTTTGGCTCAGTCACGATCTCAATGTCTTGAGATTGAGCTCCTCATAGGGCTCCATACTTAGGGGCAGAGTCTGCTTGAGGATTCTGTCTCTCCTTCTGCTTCTCCCCACTCCCCCCCTGCCTCTCTCTCAAATCAATCAATCGACCAATCAGTAAGTCTTTCAAGAAAAAGAAAAAAGGTCCTTGGCATCCATACAAGGAATTGAAGTCGATGATGTCGGAACACGTTTTATCTCAGGTCAGGTTGTTAGCTGAGTATGGACACCACGTCCCCGCATGAACAGCACCGATCCCGTGATCTCTGACAACATACGCCATTCTTGAGATGAGAGCACAGACACATTTTCTTAGGTGAGAGAGCTCAGGATAGTAGGGCATGGAGGATGTTTAGTGCAGCACTGTGAGTTGGCCACAGAGGGGAGTCCCATCAAAACCTGCATCAGTCAAGGCCTCAGTGGCTGTGGTAACCGACTGGCCTTCTGGAATATTGTACAATGAGGCCCCTGCTCCTGACCCTGTAGGGGCCCCAGGGATGTGGACTTTCACAACCAAAGGGCAAAGCAGGACACACAGTGCCATGAGCCTCATGTCCCTTTGGGGAAAACTCTCCCAACTCACCATGATCATGTGCAAGATTGGAGAAGATGGGGAAGGACTGTTAGGCCCAAGGGGACACCCGGAGGACTAGTTAGGAAAATGCA
>NW_025412359.1:0-3311 GCF_002201575.2 Neomonachus schauinslandi | reverse complement strand
CCCACCCACCAGGGTCGCAAACGGGTCCCCAGAGAAGCAGCGTCCCCGAGTCTGAGGGGAGCCGCTCCGCCTCTGCCCGCCCCGCCCATGCTCGGCCCAGTCCCTTTTGCTAATCCAGCCTGGGTCCAGCCCAGCTGGCCAGAGGATTCAGGCCAAGGGAACTCCCAGCTGGAGGCCAGGAGGGCACTGGGCAGGGGGCAGTGTCGACCAGGGCCCAGGCCACCAGCCCCCATGTCCTGGCTGAGCAGTGCCAGCCAAGACAGAGGTGGTCACCCTGGGGACCCAACAAACACCTCGGTAAGGCCTGGGGTGACCGTCCTCATGGGACCACCCACCATCGCCCCACCATCCTCCGCATGCTGGACTCAAAGGCTGCTGCCCCTTCTCCTTCCCGGCCTGAGCCCCGAGAGAAGCCCCTACCGCTAACCCCACATCTCTTGCACTTGCCAGAGGCTCAGAGGGGCTTCCCGCCATCCCCGGGGGGGGGCAGGGGGAGGGGGAAGGGGGGACAGGAGCAGCCCTCTGTGGGCTGGAACCCAGAGCCGAGCTGGGCCCCTTTCTGCTGCACCTCCCAGCATGGAGGGAGGGTGTGCGTCCCCGGGCCTGGGCCTAGCGTCACGGTCCCTCACCCAGCTCCAGGCCCTGGCTGTGCAGCCTCGGTTCCCAAGGACCAGCCCCAAGGCCTGACCTCTCTGGGCGGTGGCGGCCCACGGCCTTCGGTGCATTAATCATCGAGTCCTGCCCAGAGGCTGGGCTGGGCTGGGCCTCCTCATGAAGGACCTGGCCTAAGGCAGGAGAGCCAGGCCCAGGGAAGACCCGCTCGCCCATCTGCAGACTGGACACAAGGCCCAGACAAGGACAGTCCTCAGGGTGGCCGACCACACTCCGGGCAGCTCTGGGGCAGGAGAGCCAGGCAAAGGGAACGGAGAGGGGGGCAGGCCAGCCTGGCAGACGGGTGGTGCGAGCCCCGAGGGGTAGCACCCCAGCACTACTGGCTCCGGTGAGGATTGGGGCCTGGTCCCACCACTGGGCCCATGGGCCCCTAGTCTGCTTGTGCCCTCTGCCCCAGCACCACAAGAACAGCCCCGGGCCTCGCTGGGCTGTGCTGAGACAGGGACGGTCACCCTTCTGTCCCCAGCGCAGAGGAGAGGAGCCAGGACCCGCGCCACAGAGCTGGTCACAGGCAGCCTGGTCCAAGGTCGGAGAGGGTGGGAGGCCACAGGCCATGAGGAGACAGCGATGGGCATCCTGGGCTGACCACAGAGAGCCAGGGCCCCACCTGACCAGATCCAACATAATCGACCCAAAGCCAAATGCCAGAACCCAATTAAAAGCCTTTCCCAAAGCGGCGCTGACTCGGTCCCTTGCAGGAGGAGTGTTGTGTGGAATTAGATTAGGAAGCTGTTGGCCTCTGGAACGGGAAAAGGAGTGGGTCCTGGGCCTCCTCGGGAAGGTGGGGGCTGCCGGAGCCCGACAGCTTCTGCGCGGAGTGGGGGGCATCGGAGCGGGGCAGGGGGACCATAAACCCCCGGGGAGCATCAGGACCAGAGTGGGGGCCAGGCCACGGGTCCAAGGGTGCTCCCCACTCCCCCCCACCTGCTTGTCCTGTGTCACTGCCGCACTCCATCAGCTGCCCTCCCCGACATGGGGCCATTCCCTCCTGCCTCAAAGCCCACAGCTCCTCAAACCCAGGTTACACCCGATCGTACCTGCTCCTCTTTCCTCCCCCATGGCTGGCCCCACTCTGGGGCTGTTCTCACCTCCCAGCCCCCCAGAAAGCTCCCTGAGCCAGCCCCACCCGCCATCCTCAGGTCATGCCCTTGGGCTCTCAGCCACTAGCTCATCAGTGGTCTCCTGCCATCAGCCAGGGGGGCTCAGGTGCCCCAGTCTGTCTGGGTAGGGGACGCACTTGGGGGCACAGACTGAGTGGGCCCAGCCCCTGCACCCCAGACTCCCTTAGTCCTCCTCAGCCACCCCAGGTCGTGGTCCTCTGCTGACTGGGGGGCGGAGGAAGGTCCTGTTAACCCAGCCTGATGCAGGGCTCTGAGCGAAGGCCCTCTGCTGCCTGGAGGCCCTGGTAACCACCCCCCCTCCCGAGACTCCATGAAGCAGGTGGACATAGATCTGTGGTCCCTGTGCAGGGCCAGGGTCCTCCAGGGCCTTAGGACACTGTGGGGGAGCTCCCAGCTCTGAGGGTGCCCATGTGACCCCACAGTGCAGCTAAGCATGCCGGGTACGTGAAAAGGCCAGGCCCTGGGTAACTGCCAGGCTGGGCTTGAACCCAAGACAGGCCCAGAACCCCGATGGCCTAACCAGGAGGTGAGGCTCCTCCCTTCCTACCCTCCCCACGGAGGCTGAGCCCTGGCTCTGAAAGGGAAGGGACACCAGCACCCAGGAGAACCAAGCACAGGTCAGGGGGCCACACCAGCCCCCAAGTCCACATGTGATCCCCAAGCCAGCCCCCACTGCTCCCTTGGGGTCACCTGAGAAATCCCCCACCGCAGTGCTGCCCGGGAGCAGACCCAGGCCCACACCCAGAGGGACAAGAGCCCAGCCGCCCCAACGAGGGGGCCACAGGGGCCCCGGGCTGGACTCGCTGCACCTTCACCTGGTACACCCCCAACCACCCAGCCCGACTTACACCCTGGCTGCGCCCCGAGCCCAACCATGGTCCACGCCCTCAGTCAGTCCCAGCTGCCAGCGCCCCCAGGGCCGGCAGATGTGGCCTCCGGGCCCTTGAGCCAGCGTACACCTGTCTGACAGGTGCAGGCCTGGGCAGCCCTGGCCAAGAAGGGGCAGGAGGGCTCCCTCGGGGCTGCCCCGCACACCCCTCTGCTGTTTCTCGGTCCTGGGAGCTGAGCTATTCCCTCCAGGATCCTCACGGCTGCCTTGCGGCTGCCTGATAAGACCACACAGGCTGATCTGCACGTTCCCAGCCCGCCAGGGCCCTCTGGGGCAGGACCACCCATCCTGTCCTGCTCTGTTCCTGTGCTATCTGGGACCGGCCCCCATCGGACACTCAAATGTGGGCGAGTCCAGGCTGTGCCCCCAAGCCCACCCTGGGAGGTGACAGGAGCCGTCCCACCCTCCAGGGCCTGGCCACCACGGGCAGCCCTAGAGGAGCCTGGAGCAGGGGTGTACCCAGCACAGAGGGAGGAGAAGGCACGGCACCCCCCAGGGGGCTCCAGCCCACAGTAACGCCCCAGGTCACAGCCCATGGCTGAACCGCTGAGCCGGACGCCCGCCCCGGGCAGCTGCCGGGAAGCAGAGTCTGAGGGCGGCCCCTGGGGTCCATGCCTCGGTTTCCCCGT
>NW_025412358.1:0-3311 GCF_002201575.2 Neomonachus schauinslandi | reverse complement strand
TAGGACGTGCAGAGAAGTGAATCCGAGGCGATATTCGGGAGGATAGACAGCGGGGGAGGGGCCTCCAGCGGCCGCTTCTGGCAAGTGATAGAGCCGCGGAGCACAAAATCAGAACTTTTAAAAGTCTGCTCCGCTGAGGGACATCACTCTGGTGGCTAAGCGGGGGGTGGAACCCTCCGGGACAGTGTGGTCTCAGGACCCACGGGTCACAGAAAGACCGGGGGTGCCTGAGTGTGGCAGAGCTCCCAGGTATCGAAGCAGGGAAGCCAGCTGCAGAAGCGGAGCCCAGGCGCGGGCTCTCAGCTCGGGGTTGCCATGAACCGTGATCCGCGGCACAGTAGGGCCCCTGCTCCTCCAGCAGGGACCCAACAAGCGGCAGATCCGGGTAGACTCACCTTCCTCCCCCGGGAGGAGCCGCGCGGGAGTGCGCCGCAGGGATCTGCTGGGTTTGGAGACTCCACCCGGGGTCGGGTGCCAGAGATAGAAACGCGCGGTCACAGGCCGGGTGAGCACGGAGTGCGGCCAGAGACCGGGGAGACGGGAGTGACTGACGGCTTTTCTCTGGGGGCTCACTGAGAAGCGGGGCCCCGAGTTCTCGGCTCCACTGTGGCAGAGATTGGGAGGCCGCCATTTTCACTCTTCGCCTCCAAAGCTGTACGGAAAGCTCGCAGGGAACAAAAGCCCCGGAGAGCAAACCAGAGCAGATTACTTAGCTGGGAGGGGGCAAGGGCGGGGCAATTCTGCCTCCGGCAGAGACATTTGGAAACCACGGCAACAGGCCCCTCCCCAGAAGATCAGCGAGAACAGCCAGCCAAGACCAAGTTTACCCATCAATGAGAACGGCAGAACTCCAGCTCTAGGGGACTACTGCACATAGAATTCATGGCTTTTTTACCATGATTCTGTAGTCTTTCAAAATTAATTTTTTTTTAACTGTCTTTTTTCTTTTTTTTTTCTTTTTGAATTTTTCTTTTTCCCTTTTTCAACCAACATCTTATCAATCCCTTTTTTAAAAAAAAAAACATTTTTATTTTTCACTTTTAGAGTCATATTCTATCCCTTCATAGTAGTTACCTGTATTTTTGGCTTATATATATAAGTTGTTCTCTCTTTAAAATTTTGATAGTTTCTTCTAACAGATCAAAATATACCCTAAATCTCTAGTATATGGTGTTTTCTATTCCCCTGCCTGATCACATCAGCTCCCTTTTTTTTTCTTTTTTTAAATCCTCTTCTTTCTTTTTTCAAACAACTTCTTATCAATTCCTTTTATAAAATTTTTTTATAATTTCCATCTTTACAGTCATATTCCATCCCTTCATCATATCAACCCTTATTTTTCTACATATATAAGTTTTTCTTTCTTTAAATTTTGGGAGGCACTTTCTTCTAAAAGACCAAAATACACCCCAAATCTAGTGTGTGGCACTGATCTATATACCACCCTGATCATATTTGATCACATTCTGGTTTTTTTGTTGTTGTTGTTTTGTTTTGTTTGTTTTTGTTTTTATCTTTATCTTTTTCTTTTTTTTCTATTTCTTTTTTCTCTCTTTCCCTTTCTTTTCCCACTGCTTCAGGTTTTTTCTGATTTGTTTAGAGTATATTTCCTGGGGACGTTGTTACTCTGCTAGCATTTTGTTCTCTCATTAATCTATTCTCCCCTGCACAAAATGACAAGACGGAAAAAATCACCTCAACAAAAAGAACAAGAGGTAGTACCGACTGCCAGGGACCTACTCAATACGGACATTAGTACAATGTCAGATCTAGAGTTCAGAATTATCACTTTAAAGATACTAGCTGGGCTTGAAAAAAATATGGAAGTTATTAGAGAAACCCTTTCTGGAGAAGTAAAAGAACTAAAATCCAACCAAGTAGAAATCAAAAAGGCTATTAATGAGGTGCAATCAAAAATGGGGGCACTAACTGCTAGAATAAATGAGGCAGAAGAGAGAATCAGTAATATAGAAGAAGAAATGATGGAAAACAAAGAAGCTGAGAAAAAGAGAGATAAACAACTACTGGATCACGAGGGCAGAATTCGAGAGATAAGCGATACCATAAGACAAAACAACATTAGAATAATTGGGATCCCAGAAGAAGAAGAAAGAGAGAGAGGGGCAGAAGGTATAATGGAGGAAATTATAGCAGAGAACTTCCCTAATTCGGTAAAGGAAACAGGCATGAAAATCCAGGAAGCACAGAGAACCCCTCTCAAAATCAATAAAAATAGGTCAACACCCCAACATCTAATAGTAAAACTTACGAGTCTCATAGACAAAGAGAAAATCCTAAAAGCAGCTCGGGAGAAGAGATCTGTAACCTACAAGGGTAGAAACATTAGATTGGCAACAGACCTATCCACAGAGACCTGGCAGGCCAGAAAGGACTGGCAGGATATATTCAGAGCACTAAATGAGAAAAATATGCAGCCAAGAATACTCTATCCAGCTAGGCTGTCATTGAAAATTGAAGGACAGATAAAAAACTTCCAGGACAAACAAAAACTAAAGATATTTGCAAACACAAAACCAGCTCTACAGGAAATCTTGAAAGGGGTCCTCTAAGCAAAGAGAGAGCCTAAAAGCAACATAGACCAGAAAGGAACACAGACAATATACGGTAACAGTCACCTTACAGGCAATACAATGGCACTAAATTCCTATCTTTCAATAGTTACCCTGAATGTAAATGGGCTCAATGCCCCAATCAAAAGACACAGGCTATCAGACTGGATTAAAAAACAAGACCCATCGATATGCTGTCTGCAAGAGACTCATTTTAGAACCAAAGACACCCCCAGATTGAAAGTGAGGGGGTGGAAAACCATTTACCATGCTAATGGACACCAAAAGAAAGCTGGGGTGGCAATCCTTATATCACACAAATTAGATTTTAAACCAAAGACTGTAATAAGAGATGAGGAAGGACATTATATCCTACTTAAAGGATCTATCCAACAAGAATATCTAACAATTGTAAATATCTATGCCCCTAACACGGGAGCAGCCAATTATATAAGCCAATTAATAACAAAAGCAAAGAAACACATCGACAACAATCCAATAAAAGTAGGGGACTTTAACACCCCCCGCACTGAAATGGACAGATCGTCTAAGCAAAAGATCAACAAGGAAATAAAGACTTTAAATGACACACTGGACCAAATAGACTTCACAGACCTATTCAGAACATTCCACCCCAAAGCAATGGAATACACCTTCTTCTCTAGTCCCCATGGAACATTCTCCAGAATAGATTACATCCTAGGTCATAAATCAGGTCTCAACCGGTACCAAAAGATTGGG
>NW_025412357.1:0-3312 GCF_002201575.2 Neomonachus schauinslandi | reverse complement strand
GGCCTATTCAGGTTGTCAATTTCTTCCTGTTTCAGTCTTGGCAGCTTATAGGTTTCCAGGAAGGCCTCCATTTCATCCAGATTGCTCAGTTTCTTGGCATATAGTTGTTGATAATAATTGCCAATAATTGTTTCTATTTCCTTGGTGTTAGTTGTGATCTCTCCCCTTTCATTCATCATTTTATTAATTTGGGTCCTTTCTCTCTTCTTTTGGATAAGTCTGGCCAGTGGTTTATCGATCTTATTAATTCTTTCATAGAACCAACTTCTAGTTTCGTTGATCTAATCTACTGTGTTTCTGGTTTCTAATTCATTGATTTCTGCTCTAATCTTAATTATTTCTCTTCTAATGCATGGCTTAGGCGTCATTTTTTGCTTTTTCTCTAGTTCTTTAAGGTGTAGAGTTAGTTGGTGAATTCGGGATTTTTCTATTTTTTTGAGTGATGCTTGAATGGCTATGTCTTTCCCCCTTAGGACCGCCTTTGCAGTATCCCATAGGTTTTGGACCGATGTATTTTCATTCTCATTGATTTCCATGAATTGTTTAAGTTCTTCTTTGATTTCCTGGTTAACCCAAACATTCTTGAGCAGAGTGGTCTTTAGCTTCCAAGTGTTTGAATTTATGCCAAAATTTTTTTTGTGATTGAGTTCCAGTTTTAGAGCATTGTGGTCTGAGAATATGCAGGGAATAATCTCAGTCTTTTGGTATGGGTTGAGACCTGATTTGTGACGCAGTATATGGTCTATTCTGGAGAAAGTTCCATGTGCACTCGAGAAGAATGAGTATTCTGTTGTTTTAGGGTGGAATGTTCTGTAAATATCTATGAGGTCCATCTGGTCCAGTGTATCATTCAAAGCTCTTGTTTCCTTGTTGATTTTCTGCTTAGATGATCTGTCCATTGCTGAGAGTGGAGTATTGAGGTTTTCTACAATTAACGTATTGTTATCAATATGACTCTTTATTTTGGTGAACAGTTGGCTTATGTAGATGGCTGCTCCCATGTTGGGGGCATAGATATTTACAATTGTTAGATCTTGTTGGACAGACCCTTTAAGAATGATATAGTGTCCTTCTGTGTCTCTTATTACAGACTTCAGTTTAAAATCTAATTTGTCTGATATAAGAATTGCTACCCCAGCTTTTTTTTGAGGTTCGCTGGCATGGAAGATGGATCTCCATCCCTTCACTTTCAGTCTGAATGTATCTTTAGGTTCACAATGAGTCTCTTGTAGATAGCATATGGATGGGTCCTGTCTTTTTTTCCAATCTGCGACCCTGTGCCGTTTTATGGGAGCGTTTAGGCCACTCACATTGAGAGTGATTATTGAAAGATATGAATTAATTGTCATCATGTTGCCTGTGAAGACGTTGTTTTTATAGATTGTCCCTGTAAATTTCTGTTGTAGATCACTCTTGGGGTCTTTCTCCTTTTATAGAACTCCCCTTAATATTTCTTGCAGGGCCGGCTTAGTGGTCACATATTCTTTCAACTTCTGCCAGTCATGGAAGCTCTGCATCTCTCCATCCATTCTAAATGAAAGCCTTGCTGGATAATGTATTCTTGGCTGCATGTTCTTCTCATTTAGCACCCTGAATATGTCTTGCCAGGCCTTTCTGGCTTGCCATTTCTCTGTGGATAGGTCTGACGTTATTCTGATGTTCCTCCCTCTGTATGTAAGGAATCTCTTCATCCTAACTGCCCTTAAGATGGTTTCCTTGGTTTTAAGATTTGCAAGTTTTACTATTACATGCCGGGGTGTTGGCTTGTTTTCCTTGGTCTTAGGAGGGGTCCTCTCTGCCTCTAGTACTCGAGTGTTTGTTTCATTCCCCAGATTAGGGAAGTTCTCAAATATGATTTGCTCAAATACATCTTCTAGCCCTCTCTCTCTCTCTCCACTCCCTCCGGGATTCCAATTATTCTGACATTGGAACACCTCATGGTGTCACTTATTTCTCTGATTCTATTTTCTTGGATTCTGAGTTGTTTTTCCCTGGCCTCCTCTTTTCCCTTTTTATCTATTATACTGTCTTCCAGATCGCTTATTCTCTCTTCTGTCTCAGTTACCCTAGCTGTTTGATTATCTAGATTGGATTGGATCTCATTGATAGCATTTTTAAGTTCTGCCAATTCACCTTTTATTTCTGCCCTTAGAGACTCTCTGTTGCCATTAATTGATTTCTCCATTCTAGCCATTGTCTTCACAATTGCTAGCCTGAATTCCATCTCCGACATCTTGGTTATATCTGCATTCATTTGTAAATCTTCAGCATAAGTCATAATCTCTGAGTCTTTTCTGTTTTGGGGGCTCCTCCTCCTAGTCATTCTGTTGATGGGTGGTTGAGGGAATGTATAGAGTCCAAATTATTGACCAGAACCCAAGCAAGATGCACCTGTTTTCTAGGGACCTTAGGGTTGCTGGCCTCTTGTTTTCCCAGTCTGTCTTCTGTGGGAGGGGCCTGCCGTGCTGTTACTCAGGCAACCCTGTTTGGGCAGAGTTGCCCTGCGCCCCTGTGGCGGGGGATGGGCTCAGTGGGAATCAGTCTTTGGGGCCTTTGTTCTCTGGCACCTTTCCCTGGCGGCTTTCCCCGTCTCTTCCGTGAGTGAGAGCAGAAGAGACCATTTCCAACCCTCTGCCTCAGAGCAGAGAGACCGCAGTCTGTTCTTCATTGAGCTCTCCAGGCCACACCGTATCCGTTTCTGTCCGTGCTGCTATAAACTGCAGCATCCTGGGTTGTGCGCCCCTCCGCAGCCCTCCCAGTCCTGCCTCCAGGTCGGGGCACGTCTCTGCCCTTTGTGCTTCTAAAACCGCCAGCCGCTCCCAATTTGCATGCGCGGGACTCCGCCGCTTGGGGTTTCCACCCCCGGGGGGTGCAGTTCACCGGTGTGACCCCAGCGCACCGGGTTTCGTCTCAGAGGCTGCAGTTCACGTGAGCGCGACCATCGCTGCGGTTTCTGTCCAGGGCGAATATCCAATTTTTACATCAACATGGATGGGACTGGAGGAGATTATGCTAAGTGAAATAAGTCAAGCAGAGAAAGTCAATTATCATATGGTTTCACTTATTTGTGGAACATAAGGAATAGCATGGAGGATATTAGGAGAAGGAAGGGAAAAATGGGCGGGGGCAATTGGAGGGAGAGATGAACCATGAGAGACTATGGACTCTGAGAGACAAACAGGGTTTTAGAGGGGAGGGGGGATTGGTTAGCCCGGTAATGGGTATTAAGGAGGGCACATATTGCATGGAGCACTGGGTGTTTTACAAAAACAATTGATCGTGGATCACACATCAAAAACTAATGATGTATGG
>NW_025412356.1:0-3312 GCF_002201575.2 Neomonachus schauinslandi | reverse complement strand
CCAGGACAAACAAAAACTAAAGGAATTTGCAAACACAAAACCAGCCCCACAAGAAATCTTGAAAGGGGTCCTCTAAGCAAAGAGAGAGCCTAAAAGTATCATAGACCAGAAAGGAACACAGACAATATACAGTAACAGTTACCTGACAGGCAATACAATGGCACTAAATTCCTATCTTTCAATAGTTACTCTGAATGTAAATGGGCTAAGTGCCCCAATCACAAGACACAGGCTATCAGACTGGATTAAAAAACAAGACCCATCAATATGCTGTCTGCAAGAGACTCATTTTAGACCCAAAGACAGCCCCAGATTGAAAGTAAGGGGGTGGAAAACCATTTACCATGCTAATGGACACCAAAAGAAAGCTGGGGTGGCAATCCTTATATCAGACAACTTAGATTTTAAACCAAAGGCTGTAATAAGAGATGAGGAAGGACACTATATCCTACTTAAAGGGTCTATCCCACAAGAAGATCTAACAATTGTAAATATCTATGCCCCTAACATAGGAGCAGCCAATTATATAAGCCAATTAATAACAAAAGCAAAGAAACACATCGACAACAATACAATAATAGTGGGGGACTTTAACACCCCCCTCACTGAAATGGACAGATCATCTAAGCAAAAGATCAACAAGGAAATAAAGACGTTAAATGACACACTAGACCAAATGGACTTCACAGACATATTCAGAACATTCCATCCCAAAGCAATGAAATACACATTCTTCTCTAGTGCCCATGGAACATTCTCCAGAATCGATCACGTCCTAGGTCATAAATCAGGTCTCAACCAGTACCAAAAGATTGGGATCATTCCCTGCATATTTTCAGACCACAATGCTTTGAAACTAGATCACAGGAGGAAAGTCGGAAAGAACTCAAATACATGGAGGCTAAAGAGCATCCTACTAAAGAATGAATGGGTCAACCAGGAAATTAAAGAAGAATAAAAAAAATTCATGGAAACCAATGAAAATGAAAACACAACTATTCAAAATCTTTGGGATGCAGCAAAGGCAGTCCTAAGAGGAAAGTATATAGCAATACAAGCCTTTCTCAAGAAACAAGAAAGGTCTCAAGTGCACAACCTAACCCTACACCTAAAGGAACTGGAGAAAGAACAGCAAATAAAGCCTAAACCCAGCAGGAGAAGAGAAATAATAAAGATCAGAGCAGAAATCAATGAAATAGAAACTAAAAGAACAGTAGAACAGATCAACGAAACTAGGAGCTGGTTCTTTGAAAGAATTAACAAGATTGATAAACCCCTGGCCAGACTTATCAAAAAGAAAAGGGAAATGACCGAAATCAACAAAATCATGAATGAGAGAGGAGAGATCCCAACCAACACCAAAGAAATACAAACAATTATAAGAACATATTATGAGCAATTCTATGCCAGCAAATTCGATAACCTGGAAGAAATGGATGCATTCCTAGAAATGTATCAACTACCAAAACTGAACCAGGAAGAAATAGAAAACCTGAACAGACCTATAACCACTAAGGAAATTGAAGCAGTCATCAAAAATCTCCCAAAAAACAAAAGCCCCGGGCCAGATGGCTTCCCAGGGGAAGTCTACCAAACATTTCAAGAAGAATTAATACCTATTCTTCTGAAACTGTTCCAAAAAATAGAAATGGAAGGAAAACTTCCAAACTTGTTTTATGAGGCCACCATTACCTTGATCCCAAAACCAGACAAAGACCTCATCAAAAAGGAGAATTACAGACCAATATCCTTAATGAACATGGATGCAAAAATTCTCACCAAAATAATAGCCAATAGGATACAACAGTACATTAAAAGGATTATTCACCACGACCAAGTGGGATTTATCTCCGGGCTGCAAGGTTGGTTCAACATCCGCAAATCAATCAACGTGTTACAATACATTAACAAAAAAAAAGAACAAGAATCATATGATCCTCTCAATAGATGCAGAAAAAGCATTTGACAAAGTACAGCATCCTTTCTTTTTTTTTTTTTTTAATTTTTTTTTATTCTTATGTTAATCCCCATACATTACATCATTAGTTTTAGATGAAGTGTTCCATGATTCATTGTTTGTGCATAACACCCAGTGCTCCATGCAGAATGTGCCCTCCTCAATACCCACCACCAGGCTAACCCATCCTCCCACCCCCCTCCCCTCTAGAACCCTGTTTGTTTTTCAGAGTCCATCGTCTCTCATGGTTCGTCTACCCCTCCGATTTCCCCCGCTTCATTCTTCCCCTCCCGCTACCTTCTTCTTCTTTTTTTTTTTTTCCTTAACATATATTGCATTATTTGTTTCAGAGGTACAGATCTGAGATTCAACAGTCTTGCACAATTCACAGTGCTTACCAGAGCACATACCCTCCCCAGTGTCTATCACCCAGTCACCCCATCCCTCCCACCCCACCCCCCACTCCAGCAACCCTCAGTTTGTTTCCTGCAATTAAGAATTCCTCATATCAGTGAGATCATAGGATACATGTCTTTCTCTGTTTGACTTATTTCACTCAACATAATACCCTCCAGTTCCATCCACGTCGTTGCAAATGGCAAGATCTCATTCCTTTTGATGGCTGCATAATATTCCATTGTATATATATACCACATCTTCTTTATCCATTCATCTGTTGATGGACATCTTGGCTCTTTCCACAGTTTGGCTATTGTGGACATTACAGCATCCTTTCTTGATCAAAACTCTTCAGAGTATAGGGATAGAGGGTACATACCTCAATATCATAAAAGCCATCTATGAAAAACCTACAGCGAATATCATTCTCAATGGGGAAAAACTGAGAGCTTTCCCCCTAAGGTCAGGAACGCGGCAGGGATGTCCACTATCACCACTGCTATTCAACATAGTATTAGAAGTCCTAGCCACAGCAATCAGACAACAAAAAAAATAAAAGGCATCCAAATTGGCAAAGAAGAAGTCAAACTCTCACTCTTTGCAGATGATATGATACTTTATGTGGAAAACCCAAAAGACTCCACCCCAAAACTGCTAGAACTCATACAGGAATTCAGTCAAGTGGCAGGATATAAAATCAATGCACAGAAATCAGTGGCATTCCTATACACCAACAACAAGACAGAAGAAAGAGAAATTAAGGAGTCGATCCCATTTACAATTGTACCCAAAGCCATAAGATACCTAGGAATAAATCTAACCAAAGAGACAAAGGATCTGTACTCAGATAACTATAAAATACTCATGAAAGAAATGGAGGAAGACACAAAGAAATGGAAAAACGTTCCCTGCTCATGGATTGGAAGAACAAATATTGTGAAGATGTCAATGCTACC
>NW_025412355.1:0-3312 GCF_002201575.2 Neomonachus schauinslandi | reverse complement strand
CCAGGACAAACAAAAACTAAAGGAATTTGCAAACACAAAACCAGCCCCACAAGAAATCTTGAAAGGGGTCCTCTAAGCAAAGAGAGAGCCTAAAAGTATCATAGACCAGAAAGGAACACAGACAATATACAGTAACAGTTACCTGACAGGCAATACAATGGCACTAAATTCCTATCTTTCAATAGTTACTCTGAATGTAAATGGGCTAAGTGCCCCAATCACAAGACACAGGCTATCAGACTGGATTAAAAAACAAGACCCATCAATATGCTGTCTGCAAGAGACTCATTTTAGACCCAAAGACAGCCCCAGATTGAAAGTAAGGGGGTGGAAAACCATTTACCATGCTAATGGACACCAAAAGAAAGCTGGGGTGGCAATCCTTATATCAGACAACTTAGATTTTAAACCAAAGGCTGTAATAAGAGATGAGGAAGGACACTATATCCTACTTAAAGGGTCTATCCCACAAGAAGATCTAACAATTGTAAATATCTATGCCCCTAACATAGGAGCAGCCAATTATATAAGCCAATTAATAACAAAAGCAAAGAAACACATCGACAACAATACAATAATAGTGGGGGACTTTAACACCCCCCTCACTGAAATGGACAGATCATCTAAGCAAAAGATCAACAAGGAAATAAAGACGTTAAATGACACACTAGACCAAATGGACTTCACAGACATATTCAGAACATTCCATCCCAAAGCAATGAAATACACATTCTTCTCTAGTGCCCATGGAACATTCTCCAGAATCGATCACGTCCTAGGTCATAAATCAGGTCTCAACCAGTACCAAAAGATTGGGATCATTCCCTGCATATTTTCAGACCACAATGCTTTGAAACTAGATCACAGGAGGAAAGTCGGAAAGAACTCAAATACATGGAGGCTAAAGAGCATCCTACTAAAGAATGAATGGGTCAACCAGGAAATTAAAGAAGAATAAAAAAAATTCATGGAAACCAATGAAAATGAAAACACAACTATTCAAAATCTTTGGGATGCAGCAAAGGCAGTCCTAAGAGGAAAGTATATAGCAATACAAGCCTTTCTCAAGAAACAAGAAAGGTCTCAAGTGCACAACCTAACCCTACACCTAAAGGAACTGGAGAAAGAACAGCAAATAAAGCCTAAACCCAGCAGGAGAAGAGAAATAATAAAGATCAGAGCAGAAATCAATGAAATAGAAACTAAAAGAACAGTAGAACAGATCAACGAAACTAGGAGCTGGTTCTTTGAAAGAATTAACAAGATTGATAAACCCCTGGCCAGACTTATCAAAAAGAAAAGGGAAATGACCGAAATCAACAAAATCATGAATGAGAGAGGAGAGATCCCAACCAACACCAAAGAAATACAAACAATTATAAGAACATATTATGAGCAATTCTATGCCAGCAAATTCGATAACCTGGAAGAAATGGATGCATTCCTAGAAATGTATCAACTACCAAAACTGAACCAGGAAGAAATAGAAAACCTGAACAGACCTATAACCACTAAGGAAATTGAAGCAGTCATCAAAAATCTCCCAAAAAACAAAAGCCCCGGGCCAGATGGCTTCCCAGGGGAAGTCTACCAAACATTTCAAGAAGAATTAATACCTATTCTTCTGAAACTGTTCCAAAAAATAGAAATGGAAGGAAAACTTCCAAACTTGTTTTATGAGGCCACCATTACCTTGATCCCAAAACCAGACAAAGACCTCATCAAAAAGGAGAATTACAGACCAATATCCTTAATGAACATGGATGCAAAAATTCTCACCAAAATAATAGCCAATAGGATACAACAGTACATTAAAAGGATTATTCACCACGACCAAGTGGGATTTATCTCCGGGCTGCAAGGTTGGTTCAACATCCGCAAATCAATCAACGTGTTACAATACATTAACAAAAAAAAAGAACAAGAATCATATGATCCTCTCAATAGATGCAGAAAAAGCATTTGACAAAGTACAGCATCCTTTCTTTTTTTTTTTTTTTAATTTTTTTTTATTCTTATGTTAATCCCCATACATTACATCATTAGTTTTAGATGAAGTGTTCCATGATTCATTGTTTGTGCATAACACCCAGTGCTCCATGCAGAATGTGCCCTCCTCAATACCCACCACCAGGCTAACCCATCCTCCCACCCCCCTCCCCTCTAGAACCCTGTTTGTTTTTCAGAGTCCATCGTCTCTCATGGTTCGTCTACCCCTCCGATTTCCCCCGCTTCATTCTTCCCCTCCCGCTACCTTCTTCTTCTTTTTTTTTTTTTCCTTAACATATATTGCATTATTTGTTTCAGAGGTACAGATCTGAGATTCAACAGTCTTGCACAATTCACAGTGCTTACCAGAGCACATACCCTCCCCAGTGTCTATCACCCAGTCACCCCATCCCTCCCACCCCACCCCCCACTCCAGCAACCCTCAGTTTGTTTCCTGCAATTAAGAATTCCTCATATCAGTGAGATCATAGGATACATGTCTTTCTCTGTTTGACTTATTTCACTCAACATAATACCCTCCAGTTCCATCCACGTCGTTGCAAATGGCAAGATCTCATTCCTTTTGATGGCTGCATAATATTCCATTGTATATATATACCACATCTTCTTTATCCATTCATCTGTTGATGGACATCTTGGCTCTTTCCACAGTTTGGCTATTGTGGACATTACAGCATCCTTTCTTGATCAAAACTCTTCAGAGTATAGGGATAGAGGGTACATACCTCAATATCATAAAAGCCATCTATGAAAAACCTACAGCGAATATCATTCTCAATGGGGAAAAACTGAGAGCTTTCCCCCTAAGGTCAGGAACGCGGCAGGGATGTCCACTATCACCACTGCTATTCAACATAGTATTAGAAGTCCTAGCCACAGCAATCAGACAACAAAAAAAATAAAAGGCATCCAAATTGGCAAAGAAGAAGTCAAACTCTCACTCTTTGCAGATGATATGATACTTTATGTGGAAAACCCAAAAGACTCCACCCCAAAACTGCTAGAACTCATACAGGAATTCAGTCAAGTGGCAGGATATAAAATCAATGCACAGAAATCAGTGGCATTCCTATACACCAACAACAAGACAGAAGAAAGAGAAATTAAGGAGTCGATCCCATTTACAATTGTACCCAAAGCCATAAGATACCTAGGAATAAATCTAACCAAAGAGACAAAGGATCTGTACTCAGATAACTATAAAATACTCATGAAAGAAATGGAGGAAGACACAAAGAAATGGAAAAACGTTCCCTGCTCATGGATTGGAAGAACAAATATTGTGAAGATGTCAATGCTACC
>NW_025412354.1:0-3312 GCF_002201575.2 Neomonachus schauinslandi | reverse complement strand
CAGTGTAAGAGGGTTCCCCTTTCTCCACAACCTCTCCAACATTTGTTTCTTGCCTTGTCAGTTTTTGCCATTCTGATGGGTGTAAGGTGCTATCTCTGTGGTTTTGATTTGGATTTCCCTGATGGCTAATGATGATGAACATTTTTTCATGTATCTGTAGCCATCTGTATGTCGTGTTTGGAGAAGTGCCTGTTCCTGTCTTCTGCCCATTTTTTGACATGATTATTTGTTTTTTGGGTGTTGAGTTTGAGAAGTTCTTTATAGATCTTGGATACCAGCCCATTATCTGTAGTGTTACTTGCAAATATCTTCTCGCATTCTGTGGGTTGCCTCTTTGTTTTGTTGACTGTTTCCTTTGCTGTGCAGAAGCTTTTTATCTTGATGAAGTCCCAAAAGTTCATTTTTGCTTTTGTTTCACTAGCCTTTGGAGATGTATCTTGAAAAGTTCCTGTGGCCAATGTCAAGGAGGTAACTGCCTGTGTTCTCCTCTAGGATTTTGATAGACTCCTGTCTCATATTGAGGTCTTTCATCCATTTTGAGTTTATCTTTGTGTATGGTGTTAGAGAATGATCCAGTTTCATTCTTCTGTATGTAGCTGTCCAATTTTCCCAGCACCATTTATGGAAGAGACTGTCTTTTTTCCATTGCATATTTTTTCCTGCTTTGTTGAAGATTATTTGACTGTAGACTTGAGGATCCATATCTGGGCTCTCTATTCTGTTCCATTGGTCTGTATGTCTGTTTTTGTGCCAGTACCATGCTGTCTTGGTGATCACAGCTTTGTAATATAGCTTGAAATCGGGCAACGTGATGCCCCTAGCTTTGTTTTTCTTTTTCAACATTTCCTTGGCAATTAGGAGTCATTTCTGATTCCATACAAATTTTAGGATTGTTTGTTCCAGCACTTTGAAAAATGTCATTGGAATTTTGATCGGGATGGCATTGAAGGTATAGATTGCTCTGGGTATCATAGCCATTTTAACAATGTTTATTCTTCCGATCCACGAGCATGGAATGTTTTTCCATCTTTTTGTGTCTTCTTCAATTGCTTTCATGAGTGTTTTGTAGTTCCTAGAGTATAGATCCTTAACCTCTTTGGTTAGGTTTATTCTGAGGTATGTTATGGTTTTGGTGCTATTGTAAATGGAATTGTTTCTCTAATTTCTCTTTCTACAGTTGCATTGTTAGTGTATAAGAAAGCAACTGATTTCTTTGCATTGATTTTGTATCCTGCCACATTACTGAATTGCTGTATGAGGTCTAGTAATTTGGGGGTGGAGTCTTTTGGGTTTTCCACATAACGTATCATGTCATCTGTGAAGAGAGAGAGTTTGGCTTCTTCTTTGCCAATTTGAATACCTTTTATATCTTTTTGTTGTCTGATTGCTGTTGCTAGGACTTTTAGTACTATGTTGAACAATAGTGGCAAGAGTGGGCATCCTTGTCGTGTTCCTGATCTTAAGGAAAAGGCTCTCAGCTTTTCCCCATTGAGGATGATATTCGCTGTGGGTTTTTCATAGATGGATTTTATGAACTTGAGGAATGTTCCCTCTATCCCTATACTCTGGAGAGTTTTAATTAGGAAAGGGTGCTGTATTTTGTCAGATGCTTTTTCTGCATCAATTGAGAGGACCATATGGTTCTTCTCTCTCCTCTTATTAATGTGTTCTGTCACCTTGATTGATTTGTGAATGTTGAGTCACCTTTGCATCCCAGGGATAAATCCCACTTGGTCGTGGTGGATGATCCTTTTAATGTATTGTTGGAGCCTATTAGCGAGGATTTTGTTGAGAATTTTGGAATCCATACCCATCAGGGATGTCAGTCTGGATTCTCCTTTTTGATGGGGTCTTTGCCTGGTTTGGGGATTAAGGTAATGCTGGCCTCATAGAATGAGTCTGGAAGCTTTCCCTCTTGTTTCTGTTTTTTGAAACAGCTTCAGGAGAATAGGTATTATTTCTTCTTTGAAGGTGTGGTAGAATTCCCCAGGGAATCCATCAGGCTCTGGACTCTTTGTTTTTTTGGGAGGTTTTTGATCACTGCTTCAATCTTGTTACTGGTTTTGGCCTATTCAGGTTGTCAATTTCTTCCTGTTTCAGTCTTGAGAGTTTATAGGTTTCCAGGAAGGCATCCATTTCTTTCAGGTTGCTCAATTTATTGGCATATAGTTGTTGATAGTAATTTCTAATAATTGTTTCTATTTCCTTGGTGTTAGTCGTGATCTCTCCCGTTTCATTCATAATTTTATTAATTTGGGTCTTTTCTTTTGGATAAGTCTGACCAGTGGTTTATCGACCTTAATTAATTAATTCTTTCAAAGAACCGGCTTCTTTTCGTTGATCTGATCTACTCTGTTTCTGGTTTCTAATTCATTTGTCTCTGCTCTAATCTTAATTATCTGTCTTCTAATGCATGGCTTAGGCATCATTTTTTACTTTTTTTCTAGTTCTTTAAGGTGTAAAGTTAGTTGGTGAATTTGGGATTTTTCTATTTTTTTTGGGTGAGCCTTGGGTAGTTATATATTTCCCCCTTAGGACCACCTTTGCAGTATCCCATAAGTTTTGGATTGATGTGTTTTCATTCTCACTGGTTTCCATGAATTGTTTAAGTTCTTTGATTTCCTGGTTTGCCCAAACATTCTTGAGCAGAGTGGTCTTTAGCTTCCAAGTGTTTGAATTTCTGCCAAATTTTTTCTTGTGATTGAGTTCCAGCTTTAAAGCATTATGGTCTGAGAATATGCAGGGAATAATCTCAATCTTTTGGTATCGGTTGAGAGCTGATATGTGACCCAGTATGTGGTCAATTCTGGAGAAAGTTCCATGTGCGCTCGAGAAGAATGAGTATTCTGTTGTCTTAGGGTGGAATGTTCTGTATATACCTATGAGGTCCATCTGGTCCAGTGTATCATTCAAAGCTCTTGTGTCTTTGTTGATTTTCTGCTTAGAATATCTGTCTATAGCTGAGAGTGGAGTATTGAGGTCTCCTACAATTAACGTATTGTCACCAATATGACTCTATTTTGGTTAACAGTTGGCTTATGTAGATGGCTGCTCCCATGTTGGGGGCATAGATATTTACAATTGTTAGATCTTCTTGTTGGATAGACCCTTTAAGAATGATTTAGTGTCCTTCTGTGTCTCTAACTGCAGCCTTTAGTTTAAAATCTAATTTGTCTGATATAAGAATTGCTACCCCAGCTTTCTTTTGAGGTCCGCTGGCATGGAAGATGGATCTCCATCCCTTCACTTTCAGTCTGGATGTATCTTTAGGTTCAAAATGAGTCTCTTGTAGACAGCATATGGATGGGTCCT
>NW_025412353.1:0-3313 GCF_002201575.2 Neomonachus schauinslandi | reverse complement strand
GGCCTATTCAGGTTGTCAATTTCTTCCTGTTTCAGTCTTGGCAGCTTATAGGTTTCCAGGAAGGCCTCCATTTCATCCAGATTGCTCAGTTTCTTGGCATATAGTTGTTGATAATAATTGCCAATAATTGTTTCTATTTCCTTGGTGTTAGTTGTGATCTCTCCCCTTTCATTCATCATTTTATTAATTTGGGTCCTTTCTCTCTTCTTTTGGATAAGTCTGGCCAGTGGTTTATCGATCTTATTAATTCTTTCATAGAACCAACTTCTAGTTTCGTTGATCTAATCTACTGTGTTTCTGGTTTCTAATTCATTGATTTCTGCTCTAATCTTAATTATTTCTCTTCTAATGCATGGCTTAGGCGTCATTTTTTGCTTTTTCTCTAGTTCTTTAAGGTGTAGAGTTAGTTGGTGAATTCGGGATTTTTCTATTTTTTTGAGTGATGCTTGAATGGCTATGTCTTTCCCCCTTAGGACCGCCTTTGCAGTATCCCATAGGTTTTGGACCGATGTATTTTCATTCTCATTGATTTCCATGAATTGTTTAAGTTCTTCTTTGATTTCCTGGTTAACCCAAACATTCTTGAGCAGAGTGGTCTTTAGCTTCCAAGTGTTTGAATTTATGCCAAAATTTTTTTTGTGATTGAGTTCCAGTTTTAGAGCATTGTGGTCTGAGAATATGCAGGGAATAATCTCAGTCTTTTGGTATGGGTTGAGACCTGATTTGTGACGCAGTATATGGTCTATTCTGGAGAAAGTTCCATGTGCACTCGAGAAGAATGAGTATTCTGTTGTTTTAGGGTGGAATGTTCTGTAAATATCTATGAGGTCCATCTGGTCCAGTGTATCATTCAAAGCTCTTGTTTCCTTGTTGATTTTCTGCTTAGATGATCTGTCCATTGCTGAGAGTGGAGTATTGAGGTTTTCTACAATTAACGTATTGTTATCAATATGACTCTTTATTTTGGTGAACAGTTGGCTTATGTAGATGGCTGCTCCCATGTTGGGGGCATAGATATTTACAATTGTTAGATCTTGTTGGACAGACCCTTTAAGAATGATATAGTGTCCTTCTGTGTCTCTTATTACAGACTTCAGTTTAAAATCTAATTTGTCTGATATAAGAATTGCTACCCCAGCTTTTTTTTGAGGTTCGCTGGCATGGAAGATGGATCTCCATCCCTTCACTTTCAGTCTGAATGTATCTTTAGGTTCACAATGAGTCTCTTGTAGATAGCATATGGATGGGTCCTGTCTTTTTTTCCAATCTGCGACCCTGTGCCGTTTTATGGGAGCGTTTAGGCCACTCACATTGAGAGTGATTATTGAAAGATATGAATTAATTGTCATCATGTTGCCTGTGAAGACGTTGTTTTTATAGATTGTCCCTGTAAATTTCTGTTGTAGATCACTCTTGGGGTCTTTCTCCTTTTATAGAACTCCCCTTAATATTTCTTGCAGGGCCGGCTTAGTGGTCACATATTCTTTCAACTTCTGCCAGTCATGGAAGCTCTGCATCTCTCCATCCATTCTAAATGAAAGCCTTGCTGGATAATGTATTCTTGGCTGCATGTTCTTCTCATTTAGCACCCTGAATATGTCTTGCCAGGCCTTTCTGGCTTGCCATTTCTCTGTGGATAGGTCTGACGTTATTCTGATGTTCCTCCCTCTGTATGTAAGGAATCTCTTCATCCTAACTGCCCTTAAGATGGTTTCCTTGGTTTTAAGATTTGCAAGTTTTACTATTACATGCCGGGGTGTTGGCTTGTTTTCCTTGGTCTTAGGAGGGGTCCTCTCTGCCTCTAGTACTCGAGTGTTTGTTTCATTCCCCAGATTAGGGAAGTTCTCAAATATGATTTGCTCAAATACATCTTCTAGCCCTCTCTCTCTCTCTCCACTCCCTCCGGGATTCCAATTATTCTGACATTGGAACACCTCATGGTGTCACTTATTTCTCTGATTCTATTTTCTTGGATTCTGAGTTGTTTTTCCCTGGCCTCCTCTTTTCCCTTTTTATCTATTATACTGTCTTCCAGATCGCTTATTCTCTCTTCTGTCTCAGTTACCCTAGCTGTTTGATTATCTAGATTGGATTGGATCTCATTGATAGCATTTTTAAGTTCTGCCAATTCACCTTTTATTTCTGCCCTTAGAGACTCTCTGTTGCCATTAATTGATTTCTCCATTCTAGCCATTGTCTTCACAATTGCTAGCCTGAATTCCATCTCCGACATCTTGGTTATATCTGCATTCATTTGTAAATCTTCAGCATAAGTCATAATCTCTGAGTCTTTTCTGTTTTGGGGGCTCCTCCTCCTAGTCATTCTGTTGATGGGTGGTTGAGGGAATGTATAGAGTCCAAATTATTGACCAGAACCCAAGCAAGATGCACCTGTTTTCTAGGGACCTTAGGGTTGCTGGCCTCTTGTTTTCCCAGTCTGTCTTCTGTGGGAGGGGCCTGCCGTGCTGTTACTCAGGCAACCCTGTTTGGGCAGAGTTGCCCTGCGCCCCTGTGGCGGGGGATGGGCTCAGTGGGAATCAGTCTTTGGGGCCTTTGTTCTCTGGCACCTTTCCCTGGCGGCTTTCCCCGTCTCTTCCGTGAGTGAGAGCAGAAGAGACCATTTCCAACCCTCTGCCTCAGAGCAGAGAGACCGCAGTCTGTTCTTCATTGAGCTCTCCAGGCCACACCGTATCCGTTTCTGTCCGTGCTGCTATAAACTGCAGCATCCTGGGTTGTGCGCCCCTCCGCAGCCCTCCCAGTCCTGCCTCCAGGTCGGGGCACGTCTCTGCCCTTTGTGCTTCTAAAACCGCCAGCCGCTCCCAATTTGCATGCGCGGGACTCCGCCGCTTGGGGTTTCCACCCCCGGGGGGTGCAGTTCACCGGTGTGACCCCAGCGCAC
Organism: Neomonachus schauinslandi; assembly: GCF_002201575.2. Lineage (NCBI taxonomy): Eukaryota > Metazoa > Chordata > Mammalia > Carnivora > Phocidae > Neomonachus > Neomonachus schauinslandi. Next base: position 414 of record NW_025412353.1, on the reverse strand, counting down.
CGGGTTTCGTCTCAGAGGCTGCAGTTCACGTGAGCGCGACCATCGCTGCGGTTTCTGTCCAGGGCGAATATCCAATTTTTACATCAACATGGATGGGACTGGAGGAGATTATGCTAAGTGAAATAAGTCAAGCAGAGAAAGTCAATTATCATATGGTTTCACTTATTTGTGGAACATAAGGAATAGCATGGAGGATATTAGGAGAAGGAAGGGAAAAATGGGCGGGGGCAATTGGAGGGAGAGATGAACCATGAGAGACTATGGACTCTGAGAGACAAACAGGGTTTTAGAGGGGAGGGGGGATTGGTTAGCCCGGTAATGGGTATTAAGGAGGGCACATATTGCATGGAGCACTGGGTGTTTTACAAAAAACAATTGATCGTGGATCACACATCAAAAACTAATGATGTATGG
>NW_025412352.1:0-3313 GCF_002201575.2 Neomonachus schauinslandi | reverse complement strand
TTCACTTTTTTGAATCCATTTATCAGTTACATGAAAGATAATCATTTAGTGTAGCCTATGACTTTGAGAGTCCATTATTTATTTTATTTTGTTTGTTAATATGTCAACCTTCTCACTCTCAATATTATAGTTGGGATAAAAAACTGAGAGAACTAATATGAACTGTGGAAGTTAACTTCCAGAAACAGGGTTTGGGATTGATGTTACCTCCTTGGTACCTGGTTTCTCCCCCTTGATTTTCCAGATACAAATCATCTTCTCACGTTTCATCTACTTCATGTGCAATTCCAAAATAATACTAGTGTCTACTCGTTTTAGTTGTTGTTATATTGGATGAGACATCGCATATTAAGGGTTTCTCATAGTCTGGAATACTATCTTCTACAACTTTTTATCATCCTCGTTGTGTCTGACTTGCTACACATGTAGTATGTACATGAGAATCAGAGTCATTCAGCTTTAATGTTTCGGATCTAATTGAGAAAAGGACCAGCCCGAAATATTGGTCAATGAGGCATTTAACATAGAACATACAGATGGGAATGGTGAAGCTTTGCTATTTCTGAGAAAACCACATTGAAGTGTGGATAGAAATAAAAGAATGAATCTAAAAGGATATTGGATTCTGTGTAATCATAGATTTTATACAAACAGAATATAAGATAATATGATTTTTATCCTGTTTTATTATTAGTTTCAGAGGTAGAAATTAGTGATTCATCAACTGCAAACAATACCCAGTGTTCATTACATCAAGTGCCCTCCTTAATGCCCATCACCCGGTTACACCATCCCCTCACCCACCTCCCCTCCTGTTTTTAATGTGCAATAAAACAACACACATGATTAGATATACTCTTGAATTGTAAATCTACCTTCACAATTGAATTAAATTGTTGACAGGAAATACCAAAGAATAAGTTTTTATCTTTTAATCTTTGTGCTTACTTTTTTTAAATGGGAGACATTGTTTTATGTATCATAAATTCCATGTTATAGTACAATTTTTAAAAAATGTTATATTAAAACATAAGAAACTGTTTCAAAATTAATAATCAAAGAACCTGTTACCTTAGAATGATTCGAATTACCATAGTTATGTGTGTGTTCTAGGTTTTAAGAAATTCATAAATGGTGGATTGAATGCATTGTCCAATCCAAACGTATTGTAAATATTGTGTCACTGAAACTATTCCTAGACTTTAAAATAATGTATAATTAAATGACATGTTAGTTTTCAAATAAATATTCATTTCACTTGAAAATGTTTGGGTGGGAAATATCTACTTATAGCTAATAAATATAATAGTAAGAAAATTATTAAGGCTAATCTTTGTAGAGATATTGTATTGTGTCGTGCTATAGTATTATCTCTTAATTCTTAAAGAGAAGGATTCTATATTCCATTCCATTTTGCACATAATAAGGCTGAGATTAAAACAGATATAAATTTAAATTATCTAAATTTACCCAACTACTAATCGGTAGAATGGGTATTCAAGCACAAGAAGTCTAGTCCTTAAATCTGTACTTCTATACTCATAAAGTTAGAGAAAACCATTGTATTGAGTGAAGGATCAGGGAGAGCAATAGTGCCATCAGTTCTCTAATTTTCAAAATGTGCATTATTAAATAAGTCACATAACTTTCTGAACTTTAATTTCCTGCTGCGGAAGTGTTTGTTGTAAAGACTTTTTTTTTTAAAAGATTTTATTTATTTATTTGAGAGAGAGAGAGAATGAGAGAGAGCACAGGAGAGGGGGCAGGGTCAGCCGGAGAAGCAGACTCCCCGCCGAGCAAGAAGCCCAATGCCAGACTCCATCCAGGACTCCAGGATCATGACCTGAGCTGAAGGCAGTCGCTTAACCAACTGAGCCACCCAGGTGCCCCTATTGTAAAGACATTTAACATGACTTTTCATTTGGAAACATAAGATAGAATGAATGAAACGTCTGATGTTATCACAATTTTTATTTGAAATGCTGTTAGCTTAGGGGCGCCTGGGTGGCTGAGTTGGTTAAGCGATTGCCTTCCGCTCGGGTCATGAACCCGGAGTCATGGGATCGAGTCCCACATCGGGCTCCCTGCTCAGCAGGAGGTCTGCTTCTCCCTCTGACCCTCCTCCCTCTCATGCTCTCTGTCTCTCATTCTCTCTCTCGAAAATAAATAAAATCTTAAAAATAAATAAATAAATAAAATAAAATGCTGTTAGCTTAAAGTCATTTCTTCTTCAATCATAAATCGACATAGGGCCTTCAAAATCATAATTAAAGTAACTTATCATCTGAAAAATATATTTAAAGGTAGTTTTAAGCATGGGCATTAGCTGATAGTTTCAAATACAAGAATAGAGCACAAAGTGAACCACAGTGCTTTATATTGGCCCATGGATGGCAGCAACAATCCCCTTTGCTCTGAATCCCTGCAACCCTTACTGACACCTCTTTTTGCCCCTTCACATCACATATATATCGGCCCTCACCTCATTCAGCAAACTCGGAGACTGTCCCCTTCTTTTTCTACTTTGCATTTTAATCTCCACAAATCTCTTGAAATAAGCAGTCAGCACAATGGGATTTGACCTGGGAGAGATTCGCTTTGGTGGAGTTTGGGACACCTGGATGACTCAGTGGTGTCCCTCCGCCTATGTTCTCCTTCAATGTCCACCCAAGAATCCCATGGGAATAACCCATTCCCCTGGTCGAAGACCCTCAGCTGAATTCTTCAAATTCAGGACTTACTGTTGTTTACCCACATATACTCCTTTTGAAACTGATCTCATTCAATGGAGTAAGAGACAAGAGGAGGATAGGGGGTATGGGGACTGACCTGTGAGTTTGAAAATAAGACCTGCTCTGACCTTACTTCAGCGGAATTTGTTGGAAGCAAAGCTCAAATGAAGTCAGAGGATGGAGTTCAGTTTGGGCTTTGCCAACGATGTGTTGGGCGTCCATGAACTGGTTATTGATCAGAACCTGCCATGAAAAGGTTTGATCGCATCATCATGAGATAACTTCATAGCTGATAAAACTTACTGGACATCAGTTTTTAATGTGTGTGTGCCAATTGGCACTTGTAATTATATTTATAATCATTTATTTCACTAACATCTGTGAATATCAAACCCTGTGGATACAGCTAAGGTAATTTGGGGGGAAAAAGTCTCAAAAACAGAAAACCAGAGTCCCTACTCTTGATAACTATATTTTGAATTTTCAGTCCCAGCTATTTATTCCCAGCTCTGCATCTGCCACTAAATGACAACACTTAATGGCTTCTTTCTTCCAGGAAATGTGAATGTGCGGAGATTAGC